>NC_045169.1:22422176-22427176 GCF_900700415.2 Clupea harengus | reverse complement strand
GCCCCTGTCACCGTCCGCTCCCTGGCTGTAGATAGATTTCTATCACACACTCCCCCAGTAGAGAGAACACACACACACACACACACACACACACACACACACACACACACACACTCCTCCAGTAGAGAGCACCCATGCATTTATAATGCATATCTTTTCCATGAAGGGCTTCAGAACAAAAGGCTTCTCCTCCAGGCCTAACACACCCTGATTAATACCATACTCAGCTCACGCACATGGGATCTACTTGTCCTAGCAGGCCTTGTCGTAAATAACCCTTCGCCTGGAGCTTGATTGACTGGCAGTCTGACCAATCATAAGGCCAATATTATCATCTGTTGGTTTTGTTGCCCGACAAACAATTGGCATCACAGTAGTATCTCCATCATTTTCAAATTATTTGTTAAAATGCTGAACGATGTAATTCGGGAACATGTGATACTGGTACCTAGACAGACTCGGGAATAACAAACAGTTTATTCCATTCCCGAAACCAGGCAAAAACCTTGAAAAGTGTATAGAAAGCAGGTATCCCTCAAGTTTGAAGGGGAGTGATGCCGACCATGGACTAAACGCTGTGGAAGAGCCCATTGCTGGCTAGCCATAGCTTGGACTAAACGCTGTGGAAGAGCCCATTGCTGGCTAGCCATAGCTTGGACTAAACGTTGTGGAAGAGCCCATAACTGGCTAGCCATAGCTTGCCAAAATGACACTATTGTGTTACCCACACAGTGATTATCACCATTATCAACTAGGGATGCACAATATTGAATTTTAGCCGATATCCGATATGCCGATATTTACAAGCTCATTTTGGCCGATTGCCGATGCCGATACCGATATATACACCTCTGCTTTTTAATTATTGAAAAGTCTCCCATGTACTAGAATAATCTGTTATTATGATAGGGTATTGCTGTAGATACAGGACATTTAAAAACTTGATTTGTATCATTTTAGAAATAGACATTCACTCATGAAACTATTGAAATTATTTCAAATATGGCAGATTTATTTATATTTTCACGTCACAATTTTCATACTTGAACAGTACCAACTTGAACAACTACACTCTGGAAATGCAACTTGGCTAACTTGGAAAGCTAACGTTGGTTAACTGACTTACAGTTTAATAACATCCCTTCTAGGATTTCTAGACTAATCTATGTAAGGTTATTGCCAAGTTAGCTATATAAATTCCATATATGCAAAAGTAAGCCATGTACAGATAGCGTGGGCTCGTGACATAACGTTTCACATCCCTTCAAATGAGATCATCAACTTCGCTGGTGTCACGTAGCATGCAAGCTAACTAGCTAGTGTTGTCTAGCTAACTAGCAACTTATTAACTATTAGCGCGCAACAGGTAATGTTGCAAAGCGTTGCACGCGGGTGGTCTGCATCTATGCATGTAACCTACGTTACGGCCAAGCTGTCGTCTCCTCTTCCATCTCCTGAAAAGTTTCCTGACAAATAGCATGTCAACATCCTCTGATACTGTGAAGTACTGCCACACAGCCGACGTGTTGAATTACGTTGTTGGCGCTCATAGTAACCAAAACATTTGCTTCGCGTGCGCATAATTTGAACGTCACTTTATCGGCCAGGTACATCGGCAGAAATGTTCATATCTGCAGATGCCGATAATTAAGTTTTGAAGCTTTTATCTGCAGATACCGATGTCGTGCCCATATTATCGTGCATCCCTATTATCAACCGATTAAAACAAATAACGGTATCAAGGTACTCAGTGAGTTACCCACACAGTGATTATCACCATTATCAACCGATTAAAACAAATAACGGTATCAAGGTACTCCGTAACAGTAACCTACTGTAACCTTATTATCATTAGCTAGCTAGCGATAACATTACTTAATGTCATTACAGCTTAGCTAAGTTCCAACAGGAACCAACGGCACAATAAACTGGTGACCTGATGTTGCTCAAGAAAATCTCAGTCTCCGGTCATATTAGGTCAAATGGCTTTGGTACTGGTCAGTTTTGTTGACCTGTGTGGGAATCTGACGGCAGGTTAATCATTTGTGAAGAGCTGTAATCGTGTCAGAGGACTCGGCACTTCATCGCACAAACATTCACCTCCTTGTTTGTTTGTCTGCCTTACGTAAACCCTGAGCTGATGCAGCCATAAGGTCATGTTCCGGAATAGAATATGACATGATTCTGTGAGGGAATTGTGGGTAACAATTCCGTGAGGCATTATGGGTAAGGACGGATCCGTGTGCATAGAGCCCCAGTGGGAGGCTTGTTGGCGTTGGAAGCGTGCACGCAAACACACACACACACACACACACACACACACACACACACACACGGATCTCTCGTTGATCCGTCCACTCACGCCATGCACTCTCCTCTGGTGTTAATGAACTGCAGGCCTGTCCGTCAACGTGTGTGTGTGTGTGTGTGTGTGTGTGTGTGTGTGTGTGTGTGTGTGTGTGTTCCCTCTGGCGTTCCTGGGATTCATTGGCTGTGCAGTATTCTCTCCCTGGGGCATATGAAAGATACAGCATCATCCTTCTTGTACTCCTTTTCCTTTTTTTGTCTCTGTTCCTTCTCTCTCTCTCTCTTTCCTTCTCTGTTTCCCTGTTCCTCTCTCTCTCCCTCTCTTTCCCTCTCTGTTTCTCTCCCTCTCTCTCTCTCGCTCTCTTCATCTCTCTCTCCCTCTCTTCCTATCTCTCTTTATCTCTCTTTCTCGCTCTTCATCTCTCTCTCCCTCTCTTCCTCCCTCTCTCTCTCTCTCTTCCTCCCCTTTCTCTCCTCTCTCTCTTTATCTCTCTCTCTCGCTCTCTTCATCTCTCTCTCCCTCTCTCTCTCTCTCTCTCTCTCTTCCTCCCTCTCTCTCCTCTCTCTCTTTATCTCTCGCTCTCTTCATCTCTCTCTCTCTCTCTCCCTCTCTTCACCCCCCCTCTAAACTCAGTCCGGTCTAATTTGCAAGTCTTAATGGATACTGAAATCTGCCAATCACATGCAGCAAGCAACAACAGCAGTGTTTCTCCTGGAAATCACTGCACGAGCAAGAGTGTGTGAACGTGAAGGCATGTGTGTGTACATGACAACTCACAGGAGTGTGTGTTATGGATGGTGTAAGTATTTGTGTGCGGAGGCATGTTAAGAGGGAGAGTGTAGGAGTGTGTATTAATAAACCAGTTTGTGAGGTATTGCACGTGGGAGCATTTGCAGCTGTGTGTGTGTGTGTGTGTGTGTGTGTGTGTGTGTGTGTGTGTGCGCGCAGTGAGTTTGGAGACGTGTTTATGCAAAGACTGTGTCTGTCCAGTACCTACAATGCCACTTGCACACCTGCTCGGCTTTGCAGGTGGACTCACACACACACACACAAACACCCACACACACACAAACACACACACACAAACACACACACAGATCCTGCTGATGGCTGACTTAAGCTGGATAGAACTGGTTTGTGTCTTTGAATGCTTTTTTGCACAGACCCAACTGCACAGCCTGTGTGTGTGTGTGTCTGTATGTTTTTCTTTCTCCCTGCTCTTACAAGGATTAATATTCAAGCTTAAATGCCCTTCCATTCCACACCAACACACTAGCCTGTGCAAGCTGTCGAGAGTGTGTGTGTGTGTGCGTGTGCGTGTGCGTGTGTGTGTGTGTGTGTGTGTGTGTGTGTGTGTGTGTGTGTGTGTGTAAAGTGTATAAACTCTGCATGCTGCACACCGTAGCCTGGGTCAAACTGTGGAGTGATTTACTGTCCTCTGGCCTGTTAAGTAGCTGCCCTTGCCCTTGTCCTGTGGCCAACCAATCAGAAGCTTCACTGAGGGAAGAGTGGGGGGGGGGATATAAGGCCATCTCTGGTCACTGATTGGTCACAAGACATCAAGATCTCTGCAAGGGGTGTATGGTGTAATAGCATGGCATACTGAGGAACACATAATTGCATCCAGCTATGTTACATCATTCATTGGCTCATATTTCAATAGATGCATATTTCACCCAGACGCAGTGGAGCTGAGTCAGTGTAGGCAATTAAATACTCTTAATGGGACCCTCTCTGCTTTATAGTGGTATTACTTTATAACAAGACTTCAGGACTCACGCTCTCTCTCTCTCTATCTCTCTCTCCCGCTGTCTCTCTCTCTCTCTCTCTCTCTCTCTCTCTCTCTCTCTCTCTCTCTCTCTCTCTGCTTTATAGTGGTATTACTTTATAACAAGACTTCAGGACTCACGCTCTCTCTCCCTCTCACACTCTCTCACTCTCACTCTCTCTCTCTCTCGCTGTCTCTCTCTCCCTCCCTCTCTCTCTCTCTCTCTAGCTGATAGGGAAGGGCGAAAAGGAGTTTCAGTTACTGCGGTTTGTGCTGGGCCATCCTATTGTGTTTCTGCCTATGCTGATGACGTAACTGTTTTTATTTCAGGACAACAAAATGTTTTTTAACTCTTTCTGGGGCTGTAGCGGTGTCTGAGGGAGCCTCATCAGCTTGGGTTAACTGGGCTTGAAGCCAAGGGTTCATTGTTGGTCAGTGGGATGGCGGAGGACCACCTTTGTTGCCAGGGGATTTACGGTGGAGGGAGAGATGGTTTTAAACTCCTTAAGATGGAGGGAGAGATGGTTTTAAACTCCTTACGGTGGGGGGAGAGATGGTTTTAAACTCCTTAAGGTGGGGGAAGAGATGGGTTTAAACTCCTTACAGTGGGGGAGAGATGATCTTAAACTGCTTTTCAAGAACCTGAAGGTCAATCATCAGACTATACTGAGAGGGGACACAGCGTGGAGGTGGTCAGAAATGTTTGGGACAGATTTCAGAGGGTCTCGGAGGTCAGCATATGGATGATTGGCAGTGGAGGCTCATCCACAGAGCAGGGTGTGTGTGTGTGTGTGTGTGTGTGTGTGTGTGTGTGTGTGTGTGAGAGTGAGAGAGAGAAAGACCTCTGCTGTAGGTCACCCTTCTGGCTTTCTGTCTCTTAGGTGTTCTGTTGTTATGCTGCTGTGTTGTCATGTGACTCTGTGA
>NC_045169.1:22377176-22417176 GCF_900700415.2 Clupea harengus | reverse complement strand
TATGAACATGGCAGCCATTTCCTGCAGTTTCTCTCAGCAATCATTTAAACTCCAGACGAGGCCCTAGCCTCTGCCTCCAGGCCAAAGCTCGTTCGTCTTCTCTCTGAAGACTAGCGAGTCCCTAGCCTCTGTCTCTTAGAGCAGCGGTTGAGTGCTTCGTAGGCAAACTGATGTGAACCATTGGTATTCCTTGGTCTCTGTCCCCCAGTATTACGACAGTGGGCGGAGGCTATGTTATATCGCTGTGCTAAATGCTATTGAATGCTCCTACTGTGTTCGATGTTTCAGTGTGTTATTACCTTTTAACATATATTAATATGGATATCTTATATTAATATGGGTATCTTTAACATTTAACCTGACACGTTTTCTTCTCCCATGGACTTCCGAGTGCAGCTGTGAAATGGTGTAATTCTGTTTGCCATGTGAAGGGAGAAGTGTGTTTAAAACTTTGTGTGGGTCAGTATTGTAATCACGTTTAAAGTGCTCGTTTGCATGGTCTGTTAATGCAATGCAATGGAATGTCAGTTGAAGCTGTATTGCTTATGTGCCCAGGTGATTGATCTCTGTACTCTGAATGTGGTTTAGGCAGTCAGTCGACCCAGGTTTGTTTTACAGAGGGAGGCTTCTGGAAGCTTCTCTGGTTTCAGTCAGTTTTTTCGTTTTTTTATCATGCCTTGTATAGTTTGCCTTGTCTGGTTAATTTAGAAGAGGTGTCTGAAGGTTTCTGGTTTTTGAAGGAGACACATTGAAGGTCATTCTCAAAGCCAGTATAAAGACTGCGAGGTGCTCTACTCTCGTGTTAAGTATTGTTTTGAGACCCACCAGCCAAAGCCAAGGTTGTGGTTTCTCTCTTTTTCTCCTGCTGTCCATTTCAATGATGGTCAATGCCAGCGCAGGAACACACAGCACAAAAATGACTATTTATTTTCCTATTTTTAACCGATTAATAATTTTGTATATAAAAGTAGATAAAATGTACAAATAATGTTTGTAATCCAAAACAAAATTAGGCATTTCTCCTGAGTGTATTTTTACATTTTATTTTATGTAATAAAGATGACTTATATTTACCTGCTTCTCTGTCGTGGGTGTTCTTTTCTTACTTCTCCATAGCAAAATTGAGTTAATTACCATGTTTGCCATGGCTAGTTGCAACTCGACCAGAAGTGATTTAACACAAATATGTTATTTATCAATCCCTAAGGAATTTAACTGATGGGTTGAAAATGTTGTTCAAAAACACTCTGTCATTATGTATTTGAGATGGCTGTTTTTTCACATTGTGGGGTTATAACTGGATCTGTAGAACTTAAAACAAATCTGCACCCTCCTCAGCTTGGGCTGAAGTGAAAAAGTAGGCCAATCTTTGCATTTGTCATATTGAACATGTATGATGCATACAGTAAGATTTTCTATTCGCTGCTGCAGGTGTGACCAAGCAAATACATCTTAAGATGAATCGTTGGTCAGGATTTTGTGGTCGTGTTCCAATGTGCAGCTAGATTGCTGAATCAGTTTACAATGTAGATTAATGGTTTGGGGCTGCTGCTTGCTTTAGCAGTCTACAATATGCAGAGAAGGCAGGGATTATGAAAGTGTGATCTAACAAAAGCACGACTGTCTGAAAAGGCTGTTACATTATTTTATTTTATTAAATGTATCATACGACAATGTTATTAATTAACTAAAGTTTGGTTTTAAATCCCTTTTTGGTCACCCCTTCTCTGAGGGTCAGAATGGCCTGACTGTGTACCAGTGTGTTGTGAAGAGTACCAAAAATAGTATTTTTTATTATTTGACTTCAGCAGCAGCTTCAAAGTTGCTTGTTTTATTGAATTTTTTTTATAATCAATCAAGATCGATTACGTCATACTGGTATTATTATGAATTCTCTATCCCGTTTTTCTATCACTAACCAGTTTGTCTGTGTTTGAATAGACCCATTGGCACAAGACTCCCCTTCAGTTCTTTAACCGTATGGCAAGTGAACTCTTAAAGGTTCCTATAGGGACTGCCAAGATGCTCTGCTATTGTGAGAGCGTGCAATCAGGCAAACAGGAAGTGATGTTGACTGAGAATGATCGGCGGACGTCCAGGAATGATCCCTGTGGGATATGGGATCGACGGAGGAATGCTGTAACATTCCGTGCCTCTCCCATTCCGACATCAGCTGTCCCCGCTGGAGGTCTGCGAGATCCCAGAGGATCTGGAGATTCCCAGATAACAACATCTAACAGCTACCTCTACTGGTGGAATATGAGTACTGCTACTCTGTGTGCCTGAACCACCTTTAACTTTAACTTTGTATTTGGTTAAAGGTATAACTTCATGAATGACTGCCAATAGAAAAAAGGGGTCTGCATCTCATGCTGTCCCTCCAGGAGGGGCATAGACTGGCATTTTTACAGGTAAACCTGTGTTTAGGGCATTGCCATCTGACAGGTATGACAGATAGTAGGACACTGTCAAATACCTGGACTGCTTGCACACCAAAAATTAGGCTTGTATCTCAAGTAATGCCTGAGATGGCATAGTCTGAAGTTGTCAAAATAACTCACAGATACTTTCCTGAAACAGGGGGATTTTCTGAAATATTTTTTAAATAGAAATACTTGGAAGATGGCGGTACAGTTTTGCAGACCTTCCTTTGAGGTGTTGAGGCACACAATATGTGTAAATAACCAGTGTTAAACCAACCACAAAACTGAATTAACAAATATTAAATAATAAATAACAAAACTAAACTAGGAAAACTAAACTGCAAAAGGATCCAGCTCTCACAAGATGACGCCACCACCCTTAGGCTCCCGCCAGATCAACCGCAGACTGGTCTTTGGTCTGGGTGCCAGCATCAGCAGCAGTCTGGCTCAGTTGGTAGAGCACAGCACTCTTAACCTCAGGGTCACAGGTTCGAGACCCGCGGTAGGCACTGACTTGAAGACAATCCCTGGGTCATAAGTTCGAACCCTGCCCTGCGTGACACATGTCAGAAGAAAATCTCAGATCATTGAGAGGACAATCCCAAGAGAAGAAAAGCGAAAAAAATCCAAAGGAAAGAAAGGTAAATTCCTGAAGTTTGGTACCCACCTAAGCAGGGCAGATGGTTTCCAAGGCTCACAGGTCGTGGCTGGTCTAAATAGATACATCACCTGCGAAGTTCCACCCAGAACTACCGGAAGTGCAAAAAAACGAGATAAAATATGGTATGAAACAGAAAGGTCAACCACCCCAAAAATGCGCCTACGACGGTTGCAAGTTTACGAATTCTCGGATGTCTCGAGAGGGACAAAGTCCCTTGACCGGTCTGAGTCCCATATGTTCCTCTGTCTGAGTGGGAGAGGATGTTAAAAGAGGATGTCTAGCGGTAGGAAACATGCTTGTTTTCTCGTCTCTCAAGGCGAGAAAAGCAAAGGAGTTAGGAACACCTCCGTCTATGCTTGGGAGTGAAGGGGGTTTCGAGGACCCAGACTGCTGGTTGACTGGTTGAATGACTGTGCCGAGCATGGCGTCCAACTCACATCAGACTTCAGCACCTGCAGAATGTGCTGCAGGCAGTTGAGCATGACCGCTCTAAACAGCCAAATCTGCGCCACTGCAAGCGCAAGCTAGACCAGGACTAGGACTCAATTTCAATGTTGTTCTTTCTGTTCTTAAACAAGTAAATGTTGTTCTATTGAAAATAAATGTTCTCAAAAACAATTTCTTGTTATCAAAAACTATTTTTTTAAATTGCTTAGGAAAACCCCCAAAACGGCCCATTTTCATGAGGTGTTCCACCTCTAAATCTCAATGAATTTTCACAAAACTTTGCAAAAGTCATTTTTATGTGTCCGAAGAAAAGACAGTTTGATATGTTAAGACTTAATTTTTGCATTGCAATTTGATGCACCCTAATGAACATACATAACAAAATGTTACTCTACATTTAAAAAATGGTTCTGTTATAATCATAGTACAATATTCTACAGTGCGGAGTGCGTCTGGAGTCTCTCCCACACCAGGAATCTGTGCTTGTGAGTCAGACACGGGCTGATGACTTCCCCAGCCTCCTCCACTCTTTTGTGGAAGCGATCGCGGTCTCGGACCATCTGCATCCAGTACGAGCCGTCCCGGGCTGCCCTGCTGGCGAAGGCCCAGGCCACTAGGGGGCGCACTGTCACCTCGTCGCTAAAGCGCACCTGTAAACAAACCACAACAAAGCAGAGGAAGCTGGTGAGTTTCACAGAGATCCACAGCCATCAACCACCATGCTGACTTTATTCAAAGGAACTTGACCAACATGTATCATACTGGACATGTGCAGAGGAATGGGTAGAGATAAAGACTACAATTTTGTAATAAAAATATATATAAGTCAGAACTCTATCAACCCAGCAAACAAAATCAAACATAACAACCATTTTAATTCAAGTGTCCTGTAAGCTGCTATCCTGTCCCTACATGTCATTAGTCACAGGACTGACCACGTGTCTTCTGTGAATCATGAGGTAAAAGTCTGTTCTAACCTTTGCTCCATTTTACAACAGCACTGTCACGGGGTGTTGGTCACAGTGGACTATAGTCAAAGCAGTGAGGGGTTGGCTGAGAGTTACCGTGGAGATAATTTGATAATTGCTCTGGCTCCATTTGTTTTTTGCTGACTGGAAGAGTCAGTGGTTGTCTAGGACAATTATGAGGTGTACCTCAAATGCCTCCATTACCGCAGCCTTGAATCAGTTCACAGATGGAAGTAAATGTTGCTGGTAAGACATGAAGTCTGGAGCAGCCAGAATATGTGGCTGCCTAATAGGTTTTCATATGGCCATGTAACACCACTGGTCTCAAAGAGCTGACCTTGGACCAGGTCTGGCGCTGATCTGGTACAGATGTGGCACTGATCTGGCCCAGGTGTGGCCCTGGTGTAGTACAGGTCTGAACTATGATCTATTTAATCAACAAACTGGTTGTTTACCTTCTTGTTTTGTTGTACTTCATGAGTGGAATGTTGTTTGTCTACTCTCCTCTCTTCGACCTGATCCTCTGGCCTCCTCTCCTCTCTGGCTGGTGAGGTGTGTGTGTTGTAAGATGGCTTGGCAGGTGAGGTGTGTGTGTTGTAAAATGGCTTGGCAGGTGAGGTGTGTGTGTTGTAAGATGGCTTGGCAGGTGAGGTACAGGAAGAGAAGCTGAGAGGGTTGTATGGGTCGCTGCTGTGGAGGAAAGACTCCCAGAGTTCCACACTCTCCGCAGATGCTACTGAGTCATCATCAGTGCCATCTGACCAATCAGAGTCTTCTTCATCATCATCATCATTATCACTTTCTGCCTCTTCCTCATCATCACTTGCTTGCTTTGAGTTCAGAGAGAAAGATATTCCTGCACAGGGACCAGTGGGGAGGGTCTGCTGATGAAGAGCATCTTCATCCTCAGATTCCCACTCCACCCAGTCTGACTCTTCCTCTTCTACCTGATATTCATCATCCTCCTCATCCTCCTCATCTGCGGACTCCTCCAGGTCCTCAGCTACTGCTCCCCTCTCCTCCTGCTCCACCTCCAGGAAGACTTTCGTGCCGCTGAGAAGTTCCTTGACGACCCAAAAGCGATGGAGGACTCTCTGAAATGCTCCCCACAGATACTGCCGGAGATCACGAAACATGGGAAACAGAAGCGACACCATGGTCCTGGGATCTGGTGGTCGTTCGGCGGTCACGGGTAAGCCCTCACTATGTGCAGGTATCTTCACTGTGGACAGGTGTAACGTTGCCCGCGTATGAGGGTGAATGGCCTCTGTGTGGCGGTCGGGAGTATAACACTGTACTTACCTGAGAGGAACTGAGCGGGACAGGATCTAGGTCCTCCACACCCAATGCCTATGGCCTCAGTGTCCGTGTGTACGAGCAGGTTGTCCCCTGTTTAGCAGCCGACTAGGCACCAGCCCTTGAGATTGGGTTGAGTTGGCTTGTGGAAATGTCTGGTGCCCCCCCCCCCCCCCCCTTGAAGTGTATGCAGTGAGTATGAGGTAAGCACTAACCCAATAACCCAAAACACGGAATTGATGGAATTTGAAACAAACACTCTTTTAGTGGGCTTTCCTATGACACAGCAAATTTCACTAGGAATGACACACTTTACAAAGGCTAACAAAATGAACTGACAATACAAATGACCTCAAGACAGGCATACAACATACAAATATACAACATAGGCCTACTATTTAAATGACACTCAACGGTGCCATCAGTATGGTATCAGTATGGAGGAGCTGACCATTCCGCTCCTTCAGCCGTCTGTGTGTGAGTGTGAGTGTGTGTGTGTGTCACGGAATCACGCAAAGTCTGATGTCCCTTCCAGTGAGATGCGCGAGAGCGCGTTTGTGTTTGTGTGTGCGAGAGCGCGTTTGTGTTCGTGTGTGCGTGTGCGCGTGTGTGTATGTGTGGGTATGAGAGCACAAGCGCAGCGTTAGTTCGTTGAGTTCAGACCGCGCAACCCGTGCGTGATTAGTCAGTGTATATGGTAGTGTGATGTACAGAGTACCCATAAGCAGTAGAGATCACGTTGAGGATGTCCGATGGATGGCAGGATAAACTCCAGTATTAACGGACTGTTCAGCAGGGTAGCGAACTTCCCAGGGGAACCTAGTGGAGAGTAGCTAGAGGGCGACGTGCAGAGTGGTGATGGCTAACGTTCTGAACAGCAACTTACCGTTCAGTATTTGGCGGTATAAACTGGCTCTTACTTTCAAAGAAAACGTGGAATAGTTCAACAGTTAGCTTATGCGACCTCTATGATATAACTGGCACTAGACTCACACGTACACGCTCGTACAGCCGTCTTCATCAGTGTATTAGCATATATGTGCGTCGTTATCCACATCGCTAACAGCTAAACGTTAACCTACTTTAAGTAGATGCTGCCGACTTCGCACCATCAAAGAAAACGTTTGCTATTCACAGCGACGTCACTGGTCCAAAACTAGACACCTAATGAGACCACTTGTTCATCTGAAAAGTAACTTTCTCAAACTCAATTTACTTGCTCAACTGGACTATCTCTCAGTTCTGCTCGCGACACTCAACTCTTTACTTTTCTCTGCTCGTGCACCTAACTTCTGCACGTTCACGTGAACTCACGTCCTTTTAAAGGCGCAGCCCATATTTGTACCCGCTACATTTGGCGACATAGCAGTCGCTCAGAATCTGTGGACGAAAAGGCTGGCCTTTAGTTTATGATTATTACAGTGCATGAAATGCCCTGTATTGTTATTCCTAGGCTTCTTATACTTCTTCTTCTTCTTCTTCTTCTTCTTACCGACTTCTGCGATTAATTCAGCTCGAACCGCTTAACGTAGAAACTTTGTTCAAACTTTGTTCAAACTTTGTCACGTAGGTCTTGTAAACGACACTTATGCTATGTATTTTTTAATTTTTCTGAACTTTATACTTTTTAAGATATTAAAGAAAAACGAATACAAATTTTCCCTTTGACTTACATTGGGCCATTATGACATCATAATAGGGTCATTAAACTGGCTTGCACCTGTGCTTCACTGACACCTGCGCCAAGGTTCCAAGGCTCCTCTTCTCTCTGTCCCTCTCTATTCAACTGTATAACTAGGAATATTAAGAGACACCTTCCATACTCTACTTTTTTTTCTCTCCATCTTTCTCTTTATCTCTCTCAGTCTACTTTCTCTCACACTCCATCTCTCTGCTTCACTCCATTTTCTCTCCTTCTTTCAATATTTTCCCTCTTCACTCTCTTTATCTCTTTCTCCAGAGCCACTCTTGTTCACTCTTCGTTCCTTTCTTCTTTCTTTCTTCCACTCTTCTTTCCTTCTTCCACTCTTCTTTCCTTTCTTCTTTCCTTCTTCCACTCTTCTTTCATTCTTCCACTCTTCTTTCCTTTCTTCACTCTTCTTTCCTTTCTTCTTTCCTTCTTCCACTCTTCTTTCCTTCTTCCACTCTTCTTTCTTTTCTTCTTTCCTTCCTCCACTCTTCTTTCCTTCTTCCACTCTTCTTTCTTTTCTTCTGTCCTTCTTCCACTCTTCTTTCCTTTCTTCTTTCCTTCTTCCACTCTTCTTTCCTTCTTCCACTCTTCTTTCCTTTATTCTTTCCTTCTTCCACTCTTCTTTCCTTTCTTCTTTCCTTCTTCCACTCTTCTTTCTTTTCTTCTGTCCTTCTTCCACTCTTCTTTCCTTTCTTCTTTCCTTTCTTCTTTCCTTCTTCTACTCTTCTTTCCTTCTTCCACTCTTCTTTCCTTCTTCCACTCTTCTTTCCTTTCTTTTTTCCTTCTTCCACTCTTCTTTCCTTCTTCCACTCTTCTTTCTTTTCTTCTGTCCTTCTTCCACTCTTCTTTCCTTTCTTCTTTCCTTCTTCCACTCTTCTTTCTTTTCTTCTGTCCTTCTTCCACTCTTCTTTCCTTTCTTCTTTCCTTTCTTCTTTCCTTCTTCTACTCTTCTTTCCTTCTTCCACTCTTCTTTCCTTCTTCCACTCTTCTTTCCTTTCTTTTTTCCTTCTTCCACTCTTCTTTCCTTTCTTCTTTCCTTCTTTTACTTCATGCACTGGTATTTCCTTCAGGAAATGCATTTTCTAGTTATTATTATTATTATCAAAAACAACAATATTAATTTACAACAATATTATTTATAAGCAAAAATATCCATCCTTACAGACATTTCTATATCTAGGCATTTGGCAACAAGCACTCGATGGTTGTGTTATGAGGAAGTAGCCTAGCCCATGCAAACTAATCTTATCTAAGATGGGCGTTGATCATACCAGACAGAATACTGGGTAGATCTAAATAACGATCTCTTATCAAACCAGCTAACGAACGTCGTCGGTTCAGTAGAACAGGTAGTCTTTAAGAGCTATTGTTGCCTCCTGCCCACCATCCTCACAAGTGACTAGTACAGTTATTTGTTTTGAAAGTGAAACAAACACTTATTGTAATACAAAAGCAACTAGCATACACATTGATTTTGACAAACGTTCTTGTTCCAATAGTGTCAGCCAATGGCCGGGCAGTCAATCCAGCACATATCTCGAGTTTTCACTGTTGTTCCCTCGACGTTATTACTTGTCTGCTTGTCTGTAGTCCTCTTGGTATATTCCATTTCTAGCAAACTCCTGTTATTTGTGTGGTAACTCAAAAAGGTATGCACGTGGCTCGTATAATGTGACACATATTCGTTGTAGTTGCTCATAAAGAAGAATATGACACCGACCTCGGCATAAACACCTCGACGTAAGCGTCAAATTCTTACAGCGGTGCATAATTTCTGTTTACAGATACCAAGCAACAGGGATGTGGGCGGGAACAAGGGAAAAAACAGAAATGTCGAAAGCGAGAAGGCAACATCAAACTAAAGTGAAAATGAAGTCACGTAAAATCCCTAACCCCCTAAAAAAAAGACCATTAAATCTATGAGCGTGACAAAATGTAGGCTAGGTTATTTCTCAGAAAGTGAAAACACATCTTTTGCCGCTGAATAGAAAATCGTATCAGGATAGAAATGATGAAATAATGATGAAAAACAGGCTAAACCTAAAGTGAAGGTGTAGACATCTGCAATCCTTGCGTTATTTTCGTGTTGTTGTCTAGCCTATTATGCTTAGCGCTGTCAAGCAATTCAAAATTAATGTAATTAATTACATGAACATTACATGATTACATGAAACATAATTACGTGAACATCACCCTGCCAAGGCTTGTTTAGCCTATGTCACGGATTTGAAATGCTTCTCACGGCAAACTGATATAGCATATGCAATTAATTTATCACAGTGCAGGTAGCCTAATTCATTAGATTATCTTTTGTAATCGCTTGACAGCCTTATGCACAATAGGGTAGACTACAACATGAAAAGAACACAACCGACTTTAGCCTATGTGGTTGGTTTAGCCCATGTGCGATGTGTAATGGATTGTCTTTGACAGCTCTGTATCGTCTTTTGCTGTTCAGGTTTCAGCCACTTACTGCAGCCTGCTGCACCACATAAAGCATTAGCCTATCCGTGCATTAGAGCTAGCATACTCCTTGTGAAACATTAAAGGACTGGGGAGATCTGCTGAGAATGTTGAAAGACGATCAGAAGTCTGAATCGTCAGTACTCTCATAATCTCATAATCACCAGATTGCTTCCACACACCATACAATTGTTATAGGCCTTATCAACCTTTCATGAAATGACTCTCAAATTTTTTATGACTCTCAAATTTGTATCTCTCAAATGTTGTATGACTCTCAAATATAAATGTATATGTATATATATATTTATTATTGTTATTTTTAAATAATTTATTTTAATTATTAGTTTTTTAGGTGAAAAACGTAAATTGCTTGGTTGTAATTATAGTCCGTACTTTAATCATTACATTAAAAGGTAAGCGAACTAAACGGAGAGGTCTTGGCAGTGAAGCTCTCCTTGAACAAGGAGAGAAGATCAAATAACATACACCACTAACATACACCACTTAAAGCAGTAGCCTACGAGATTCACATTTTCTCTCAAGGAACATGAGGAATATATTACCTGAGATTATTGTGCTGTGCGTCAGAAATACTGAGGCTACTGAAACCACTGAGACGCACCTATAACTTCCTCATCTCCCTGTGTGTGTGTGTGTGCGTGTGTGTGTGCATGAGCGTGCGTGTGCATGTGTGTGTGTGTGCATGTGTGTGTGTGTGTGTGTGTGTGTGTGACAGGTCTCCCTGTCCTTTTAGTCAAAGACTTTCAACCCAGTAGCATACCCGATGTTATGTTTTAATACTAACATTTATATCACTAAATGCTTGGCATACAGTATCATTACAACCCACAGCAACTCAACTGGGTGAACAAGATCCTAACAAAGCCAAGGCCTGGCCCTCTACACAAAACTGAACATACACAGACGTGGAAAGTTCATTCACAAGTAAGTAAGTCCATTGTTTTACTTTCTATTATTATTTTAACCATAAAATGATGTGGAGTTAAACTAATTTACTGAATAATAGAACACGCCCACAGTGAGACATCTAAGTCACAGGTTTGCGTTTGGTAAAATCGAGTAATAACAATATCATTACAATTTCTAAAACAGCGCGAGCAAAAACTATGATTGCAATGTCACAAATAATTTTTGGAAACAAAAGTTTTCTATTGCAATACATGGTAAGCATTTAAAGTAAGTTCAAGCACATTTGATTCAGGCAGAGGCCTCACCAGTCTGGGAGAGCTGCATTCTGGGTAACCTGCAGACCAGCACACACAGCAGGGGGTCTGCTATCACCCGTAAGCTCATGACCGAGAGAGACATAGTCTCCCACACAGAAGCAAACTCCTTAGGGCTGGGAAAAAGTTGAAGAAAAGGAAGGCTCTCGTTGTAGTGGAACAAGGGAAGAGTGAGAAGAAACGGACCATAAAAGCAGAGGAAGGTGACTAAAGAGACAATCAAAACCATGCAGTCAGGTCTGTCTCTCTGAGGGGTGTGGCGAGAGGTGATGTTGACTGGACACACCAGAACACTCGTGGTAACCATGACAACCACTGGAACCGCAAACAGAACAGCGTGGAGAGCGTGAGTAGCAAAGACAGTGGTGGCAGCCAGCACTATGGTGAGAGTGAGCAGCACCAGATAGCAGGGCACAGAGGAGAGAAGGGCAGAACAGCGAGGATGTGTGGGGCCCAGGATACCCTCTAGCGCCACCATCTGGTGAAGATACAGCCCGAGAAATCTGACACACAAAAAAACAGGACAAATTAGGGGACATAAAGGCAAGGTGGTCGAAGCCGTCGCCGCGACGATGAAAGGAATCAAGAGCAGCTCCACGGCGTCGTTGAAGAGGAGGGTGATGATGAAGATTGAACTTTGGATCCTGAGACGTCGGTGCTGATGCAGTGTCCAAGCAGCCCAGACCAGAGCAGGAAGACCCCCACACAGGCTAAAGAAGAGGAAGATGTCAAATCTGACCCTTCCATCCAAGAGGGTAAGCTGGTCGTCCATGGGTACACTGGAATTGGTGGAGATGGGACAAGAGGCAGAGTCAATCTCAGCCCTGAAGAAAGTCAGATACTGGCACACACAACTGATCTCAGCCCTGAAGAAAGTCAAATACTGGCACACACAACTGATCTCAGGCCTGAGGAAAGTCAAATACTGAATCATTCAGACAGATGGGATGCTTTCTCTGATCTACAAATACACACATTGTCCCTGATTTAATTGCTTGAAAACACTATTTGTTTGTGCTACATTTGTTCCAGTTGTTTGTGGTTGTGGTCTTGGCTCTGAGATACTACACAGATTATTGGAAGCCTATGATTGACATCACAGCAAATGTTGTCAATATCTAGAGAGGGATGGAGTATTTTAAACACAACACAACACAACCAATACACCACAACACATTCACATGACCTCAGTTGACATGACCTTCACATGATCACATGACCTTGAGCTGTGTTTAGAGTTTTGGTGTAGCGAGCGAACTAGCTAACTGCCAACACACTTCAATTGCATGTGTTTAGATTCATGTAGCGCCATTGCCAGCAAGAGAGAAATATGACACAAACAACGTTATAGAGGAATGTTGGTCTACAGATGTATTACTTTGTTGTATTTGAAAATTTCCGTCAACATGATAATCAAATATTAAACTACGATTCAAAAGTGCTTGTTCTAAATGGCCTTGTCTTGAGGTGAAGTATGTCTTTGTAGTTTTTCACACATTAGTTTATGTGGGGTACGACAACAGTTTCATCGCATGCCATTTCCTGTCGTTTGTATTGTTTCTCTTTTGTTCACACATCGCAAGGCAGCAAGTTAGTTGTGTCTGAGCATCAATTGAAATATCCAAGAGTACGTTTTCACAACACAGCATTTATTTATTAGTTCCGTTGTGTACCACAACAGTCTATTAAGCTATACCTTTTATCAAGGGTTCTTTCTCTGTCTTCAAGTGTTACACTGTATAATACTCATCCTAACATTCTGAAAATTTCAGAGTTACACAAATATACAAACTCCGACCTATTTTTGTTTTACATTTAAGTTTTTCAAAAATATATTTTAGACTTTAATTACAACACTGGCACGATCTTGACAGCAATAGTATACCATGGACTAGTTAGAACACAAGACCACTAACTCATGTGCCGACCCAATACCTTCTAATTCGACTTTATGGTCCATGCCAATAAGAGAAACAAACACACACACATTAAGGTAGCCTTGGGAAAGAATTCTTGACGCTGTCGTTGTTTATAAAGGATATATGTATTCGTCTTACCTGAAACGGGGCAGGAACTGGTTTTGTTCGATACAGATGCATTCGATTAAAAAAACAAAAGTACCCACTGCGCCCTCTGTATCTGTTCCTCTCTAAGCTCCTCCTCCCTCTGTTCCTCTCTCTCATCCTCCGTACATTAACTTCTTAATATGCTCAATTTGATGAACATCAGTGGTTTACAAAAGGGAAGGGCGCCCTATAGCTATAAAGTAAAAATAGCAACTTTAAACTACACTTCCTTTGTCTACTCCTGAAAATCCTCAAAATAGGAAGATTTGCAAGCTTCAGAGTTTTTTTTTCTTTTTTTCTCATATATATTCTTACCTATAGTCTCTTTCTGTCAGATTTGCCATTTTGTTCATCATATAATAAAGATGCAATTTCACAATTTTAATTATATCCGACAGCAAATGGACATGTATGTTTGTGTTTGTGGTTGAGGGGGTGTGAGGGATGAATCTACTGAAACTGTTTTCACACCATCACGTATCTGAACTTTGAGCTATAAACCAGTTGCCTTGATGTGCTTGGCAGGATTTCCTGAAGGGCAACTTAGCTTAATGTTGTAAAAAACTAGCTGTGCAAGCTCAGACTCCCTCCAAGGGTATAGCGGGGCAGGCTTTAGAGGGTTAGCTTAATTCAGTTAGCATCAGCTAGCCTACTTCTGCCCTGTATTGGTGCCAAGATATTTGTTTACTTGTTTACTTGCTTTCTTTGTTTATTTGTTTATGTATTGGTTTGAATCATACATGAGTGATGGGGGTTAATATAAGGTCTTTGTTTCCTGTGGTCATGCAGTGTTTGCAGCTAAGGCTATTTATTGCCTTATGTCACTGCCTATGATGCAGGAATTGAGACTATGTCACTGCCTATGATGCTGGACTTGAGACTATGTGTCACTGCCTCCTGAGCCGAGTTTGCAGAGATGACTCATTTCCTTCTCATTTCTACCTCATTTGCTTAAAAAAAAGTAGAAAATAGATTAAGCATATAACATTATGAACATCTCAGAGGGAACATGATTAAGCTTATAACATTACACAATAAACATCTCAGAGGGAACATGATTAAGCTTATAACATTACATAATGAACATCTCACAGGGCACAATGCAGCAACAAAGGCACCAAACAAAGAACAATTAAAAAAAATTAATGATTGCTGCAGACATCTCTGATGACATATCATGTTCATTTTATGATTTTATTCACTAAATGTTTTGCTTATTAGTCCTTTAAGCCTTTGTCTAAAAGTCCACTTCTCTATGAGTCATTTTACCCATAATGCAATTCACACTGCTGACAGTTCATCAACTCTTTGTGCTACCTGTGGTTTGGCAGACCTCCTGACCAGCGCGCACAGCAGAGGGTCGGCCACCACCCGCAAACTCATCATGGAGAAAGACATCGGGGTCCCACACAGAGTGACAGCCATGAAGTGAAGCGCACGAATGAGGAAGGAGATACCTGGACTGCTTGCGCACCAAACATTAGGCTTGTATCTCAAGTAGTGCCTGAGATGGCATAGTCTGAAGTTGTCAAAGCAACTCACAGATACTTTCCTGAAATAGGGGGGTTTTCTGAAATATTTTTGAAATAGAAATACTTGCAAGTTGGAGGTACAGTTTTGCAGACCTTCCTTTGAGGTGTAGAGGCACACAATAACAGTGACTAGAGAGGGTGTCGAGCAGGAAGGTTTTCCTAGATCGGTTCATTTGACGTGGAAAGACCAAATAACAAGAGGCTTGTGCATACTAGTACAAAAATATGTTTATTGGATATAGAAAAGTATGTGCAAATAACCAGTGTTAAACCAACCACAAAACTGAATTAACAAATATTAAATAATAAATAACAAAACCCAACTAGGTCTAGCATTCTTGAACAAATAAAGATAAGCACCATATAAAGATTCACACCATACATTTCAAAAGAGAGCTCTCAGAAGAGCTATGAAAGACAATCTTGCATATGAACATACATATCAAAATGTTACTCTACATTTAAAAAATGGTTCTGTTATAATCATACTACAATATTCTACAGTGCGGAGTGCGTCTGGAGTCTCTCCCACACCAGGCATCTGTGCTTGTGACTCAGACACGGGCTGATGACTTTCCCAGCCTCCTCCACTCTTCTGTGGAAGCGATCGCGGTCTCGGACCATCTGCATCCAGTACGAGCCGTCCCGGGCTGCCCTGCTGGCGAAGGCCCAGGCCACTAGGGGGCGTACTTTCACCTCGTCGCTAAAGCGCACCTGTAAACAAACCACAACAAAGCAGAGGAAGTTGGTGAGTTTCACAGAGATCCACAGGCATCAACCACCATGCTGACTTTATTCCAAGGAACTTGACCAACATATATCATACTGGACATGTGCAGAGGAATGGGTAGAGATAAAGACTTTTTTTAAAGATAAAGACTACAATTTTTTTTATATATATTTTTAAGTCAGAACTCTATCAACCAAGCAAACAAAATCAAACACAACACCCATTTTAATTCCATTTAAGGACTTAAGTGTCATGTAAGCTGCTATCCTGTCATGTCATTAGTCACAGGACTGACCATGTGTCTTCTGTGAATCATGAGGTAAAAGTGCAAACACATATGCGCAGTCTGTTCCAACCTTTGCTCCATTTTACAACAGCACTGTCACGGGGTGTTGGTCACAGTGGACTATAGTCAAAGCAGTGAGGGGTTGGCTGGGAGTTACCGTGGAGATAATTTGATAATTACTCTGGCTCCATTTGTTTTTTGCTGACTGGAAATGAGTCAGTGGTTGTCTAGGACAACTATGAGGTGTACCACAAATGCCTCCATTACGGCAGCCTTGAATCAGTTCACAGATGGAAGTGCTGCTGGTAAGACATGAAGTCTGGAGCAGCCAGAATATGTGGCTGCCTAATAGGTTTTCATATGGCCATGTAACACCACTGGTCTCAAAGAGCTGACCTTGGACCAGATCTGGCCCAGGCGTGGCACTGATCTGGCCCAGGTGTGGCACTGGTGTAGTACAGGTCTGAACTATGATCTATTTAATCAACAAACTGGTTGTTTACCTTCTTGTTTTGTTGTACTTCATGAGTGGAATGTTGTTTGTCTACTCTCCTGTCTTCCTCTTGATCCTCTGGCCTCCTCTCCTCTCTGGCTGGTGAGGTGTGTGTGTTGTAAGATGGCTTGGCAGGTGAGGTACAGGAAGAGAAGCTGAGAGGGTTGTATGGGTCGCTGCTGTGGAGGAAAGACTCCCAGAGTTCCACACTCTCCGCAGATGCTTCTGAGTCATCATCAGTGCCATCTGACCAATCAGAGTCTTCTTCATCATCGTCGTCATCATCATCATCATTATCACTTTCTGCCTCTTCCTCGTCATCACTTGCTTGCTTTGAGTTCAGAGAGAAAGATATCCCTGCACAGGGACCAGTGGGGAGGGTCTGCTGATGAAGAGCATCTTTATCTTCATCCTCATCCTCAGATTCCCACTCCACCCAGTCTGACTCTTCCTCTTCTACCTGATATTCATCATCCTCCTCATCTGCGGACTCCTCCAGGTCCTCAGCTACTGCTCCCCTCTCCTCCTGCTCCACCTCCATAGTCCTCCTCTTTAGGACCTCTCCCAGGGTCTCCAGCATGCTGGCGGAAGTCTTGTCTCCCCTCTCCACCTCCTCTCCGGGCTGCCCCACTCCGGCCTGGCCCACAATGCTCTTTTCTGTGTCGCCCTTCATGGTTTTTCGGTAGCCGCTACACAAAAACAGGAAGACTTTCGTGCCGCTGAGAAGTTCCTTGACGACCCAAAAGCGATGGAGGACTCTCTGAAATGCTCCCCACAGATACTGCCGGAGATCACCAAACATGGGAAACCGAAGCGACACCATGGTCCTGGGATCTGGTGGTCGTTCGGCGGTCACAGGTAAGCCCTCACTATGTGCAGGTATCTTCACTGTGGACAGGTGTAACCTTGCCCGCGCTAAATCACACTGGGACAGCGTATGAGGGTGAATGGCCTCTGGCGCCATAGCAGTCGCTCAGAATCTGTGGACCAAAAGGCTGGCCATTAGTTTATGATTATTAACAACAATATTATTTATAAGCAGAATTATACATCCTTACCGACTTTTCTATATCTAGCCTACTCTAGCATTTGGCAACAAGCACTCTGTGTCCTGAGTAAGGACACCGATGGTTGTGTTATGAGGAAGTAGCCTAGCCCATGCAAACTAATCTTATCTAAGATGGGCGTTGATCATACCAGACAGAATACTGGGTAGATCTAAATAACGATCTCTTATCAAACCAGCTAACGAACGTCGTCGGTTCAGTAGAACAGGTAGTCTTTAAGAGCTATTGTTGCCTCCTGCCCACCACCCTCACAAGTGACTAGTACAGTTATTTGTTTTGAAAGTGAGACAAACACTTAGTGTAATACAAAAGCAACTAGCATACACATTGATTTTGACAAACGTACTTGTTCCAATAGTGTCAGCCAATGGCCAGGCAGTCAATCCAGCGGATATCTCGAGTTTTCACTGTTGTTCCCTCGACGTTATTACTTGTCTGCTTGTCTGTAGTCCTCTTGGTATATTCCATTTCTAGTAAACTCCTGTTATTTGTGTGGTAACTCAAAAAGGTATGCATGTGGCTCGTAAAATGTGACACATATTCGTTGTAGTAGCTCATGAAGAAGAATGTGATAACGACCTCGGCATAAACAATTTTATACACATACGCAGCTGACGTCTGGAAAATGGGGCGGGCTGTTTCTACTCTGACCAATAGACGATTGGGAACCAGCTAATGTAGGCGGACCATGACCTCAAAGACCAACCTACGAGCGGGAAAGCACGTACACTTTCTCTACGTTTCCAGAAATCCCATAAATGAGGCGTGGCCTCGACGTAAGCGTCAAATTCTTACAGCATTGCATCATTTCTGTTTACAGATACGATACCAAGCAACAGGGATGTGGGCGGGAACAAGGACAAAAACAGAAGTGTCGAAAGCGAGAAGGCAACATCAAACTAAAGTGAAAATGAAGTCTCGTAAAATCCCTAACCCCTTGAAAAAAAGACCATTAAATATATGAGCGTGACAAAATGTAGGTTATTTCCCAGAAAGTGAAAACACAGCAGTTCGATCACAATAAAATCGTATCACGATAATCGTATCAGGATAGAAATGATGAAATAATGATGAAAAACAGGCTAAACCTAAAGTAGACATTTGCAATGCTTGCGTTATTTTCGTGTTGTAGTGTAGCCTATTATGCTTAGGGCTGTCAAGCGATTAAAAAAATGATCTTATTAATTACATGCGTTGTGATTAATTCATCTAAATTAATGAACAAGGAGTATGCTAATGTGATTACTTCATCTAAATTAATCACATGTGTCAATTTGCCATGAGAAGCATTTAAAATCCGATTTAAATCCGTCATATTTGCCATTGACATGAAGTTTCAAAGAAGCTCGGCAGTTTAATGTTCACCACACATTAATGGCAACAAACAACAGATACTTCAATGAACTTTATTTAATGAAGAACACATTGTTTTGTATTCCTGATTAAACAACCTCATAGTTTGTCTAAAACTAGTGCGTTAACTAACGTCAGACAAATTGTACACGTTTTTTAACGTTAAGCACTGATCAAATCTTGTTAGCTTGCAAACTTATGTAAACAAACCCGTGCCTTATGACTTTGCTTTGCCATTGCCATGCAATATTTTTTTATATAGTAGAGTAGAGAGAGAATCCACCATAGAGTGCGATTCATCTGTATACACGTTTTTTAACGAGTACGAATACTGCATAGATTTGTCTGTAATCACTTAATCGAAATTAAAGCGTTATTTAAAAATGGTTTGTTGACATTAATATGTGGTGAACATCACCTGCCAAAGCTTGTTTAGCCTACTCTGTCACTCCACGCCAGTGGCAAATCTGACGGATTTTAAATGCTTCTCATGGCAAACTGATATATGCAATTAATTTATCTTAAGTAATCACAACGCATTTATTTGTATCGCTTGACAGCCCTATGCACAATAGGCTAGAGTACAACACGAAAAGAACGCAACCATTTCACAGATGTTTACACCTTCACCTATGTAGAGTGACATGACATGGGACCCTGAGGCGTGCAGGGAAGATTATGGCTGATCCCTCCCACCCTGGACACAAACTCCTTGTGCCACTCCCCTCCGGCAGAAGGCTGCGGTCCATCAGGACCAAAACCTCACGCCACCTGAGCAGCTTCTTCCCGTCTGCGGTTGGCCTCATCAACAAGGCCCGGGACCCCCGCCCCCCAACACGGACTCTAATCCCTTTTTTGCACACTCCTGCTGTAACCTAATATGTGTATTGTTTATTGTTTATTGTGTATGTTTATTGTTTGCACCATTGTACCACAAATAATTCCTCGTAGGTGAAAACCTACTTGGCAGTAAAAACCTTTCTGATTCTGATTCTGATTCTGATGGGTTGGTTTAGCCCATGTGGTTAGTTTAGCCCATGTGCGATGTGTAATGGATTGTCTTTGACAGCTCTGTATCGTCTTTTGCTGTTCAGGTTTCAGCCACTTACTGCAGCCTGCTGCACCACATAAAGCATTAGCCTATCCGTGCATTAGAGCTAGCATACTCCTTGTGAAACATTAAAGGACTGGGGAGATCTGCTGAAGTCTGAATCGTCAGTTCTCTCATAGTCATAATCTCATAATCACCATATTGCTTCCACACACCAAACAATTGTTATAGGCCTTATCAACCTTTCATGAAATGACTCTCAAATATATATGTATTTTTATATATATGTATATATGTGTGTGTATATATACATATTATATATGTATTATTATTATTTTTAAATGTATTCAATTATTATTTATAAATTGCTTGGTTGTAATTATAGTCCGTACTTTAATCATAACATGAAAGGTAAGCAAACTAAACGAAGAGGTCTTGGCAGTGAAGCTCTTCTTGAACAAGGAGAGAAGATCAAATAACATACACCACTAACATACACCACTTAAAGCAGTAGCCTACGAGTGTAGCTGCAGCTCTAGGCCTATACAGATATGCATGCATTCATGCGTCATTCACAGATAAGTCCATAGTTTGAGTTATTAATTATTAATTTATTCCTGATATAATAGTTAATACAAAATAATAGTTAAAATGTATTGATTAACACTAGGTAAAGTGAGAGATATTGGTCTGTATGGAGAATGATGGGTAAAATGGGTGGTAAAACATGGTAAAACATTTTCATGAAAACTCATACTGGTCAGGCTGGTTTCTTTTGTGGGAAAACTTTTGTGGTTTACAAATGAATGTGCGTAGTTGAGAGAAGTTTTCTTTTTACTGTGTGTAAAGTTTGTAAAGATATGCTCTTCCTTTTTGTCCCTGAGTTCTTATAAATGTAACATACATTTTGATTCACATATCCTCTCAAGGAACATGAGGAATATATTACCTGAGATTATTGTGCTGTGCGTCAGAAATACAGAGGCTACTGAAACCATTGAGACGCACGTATAACTTCCTCATCTTCCTGTGTGTGTGTGTGTTTGTGTGTGTGTGTACATGTGCGTGTGTGTGTGTGTGTGTGCATGTGTGTGTTTGTGTGTGTGTGTGCATGTGTGTGTGTGTGTGTGTGCATGAGCGTGCGTGTGCGTGTGTGTGTGCGTGTGTGTGTGTGCATGTGTGTGTGTGTATGTGTGTGTGTGTGTGTGTGTGTGTGTGTGTGTGTGTGTGTGTGTGTGCGTGTGTGTGTGTGTGACAAGTCTCCCTGTCCTTTTAGTCAAAGACTTTCAATCCAGTAGCATACCCGATGTTATGTTTTAATACTAACATTTATATCACTAAATGCTTGGCATACAGTATCATTACAACCCACAGCAATTCAACTGGGTGAACAAGATCCTAACAAAGCCAAGGCCCTCTACACAAAACTGAACATACACAGATGTGGAAAGATCATTCCCCAACTAAGTAAGTCCATTGTTTTTTTCTTTCTATTAATATTTTAACCATAAAATGATGTGGAGTTAAACTAATTTACTGAATAATAGAACACGCCCACAGTGAGACATCTAAGTCACAGGTCACAGGTCTGTGTGAAGAACAAAGATAAGTACAGATTACGGAGCGTTTGCGTTTGGTAAAATCGAGTAATAACAATATCATTACAATGTCTAAAACAGCAAGAGCAAAAACTATGATTGCAATGTCACAAATAATTCTTGGAAACAAAACAGTTTGCTATTGCAATACATGGTAAGCAGTTAAAGTAAGTTGAAGCACATTTGATTCAGGCAGAGGCCTCACCAGTCTGTGAGAGCTGCATTCTGGGTAACCTGCAGACCAGCACACACAGCAGGGGGTCTACTATCACCCGTAAGCTCATGACCGAGAGAGACATAGTCTCCCACACAGAAGCAAACTCTATAGTGCTGGAAGAAAATTGAGGGGAGAAGAAAAGAGTGAGAACACACGGACCATAAAGACAGAGGACAGAGACTAAAGAGACGATCACAACCATTGGGTCAGGGTGAGAGGAGATGTTGACTGAACACACCAGAGCACTCGTGGTAACCATGACAACCGCTGGAACCGCAAACAGAACAGCGTGGAAAGCATAAGAAGCAAAGACAGTGGCGACAGCCAGCACTATGGTGAGAGTGAGCAGCACCAGACAGCAGGGCACAGAGGAGAGAAGGGCAGAACAGCGAGGATATGTGGGGGCCAGGATACCCTCTAGCGCCACCATCTGGTGAAGATACAGCCCGAGAAATCTGACACACCAAAAAACAGGACAAATTAGGGGACATAAAGGCAAGGTGGTCGAAGCCATCACCACGACGATGACAGGAATCAAGAGCAGCTCCACGGCGTCGTTGAAGAGGAGGGTGATGATGAAGATTGAACTTTGGATCCTGAGACGTAGGTGCTGATGCAGGGTCCAAGCAGCCAAGACCAGAGCAGGCAGACCCCCACACAGGCTAAAGAAGAGGAAGATGTAAAATCTGACCCTTCCATCCAAGAGGGTAAGCTGGTTGTCCATGGGTACACTGGAATTGGTGGAGATGGGACAAGAGGCAGAGTCAATCTCAGCCCTGAAGAAAGTCAGATACTGGCACACACAACTGAATCATTCAGATACTGGCACACACAACTGATCTCAGGCCTGAGGAAAGTCAAATACTCGCACACACAACTGATCTCAGCCCTGAAGAAAGTCAGATACTGGCATACAAAACTGATCTCAGGCCTGAAGAAAGTCAGATACTGGCACACACAACTGATCTCCGGCCTGAGGAAAGTTAGATACTGGCAAACATTACTGAATCATCCAGACAGATGGGATGTTTTCTCTGATCTACAAATACACATATTGTCACTGATTTAATTGATTGAAAAAAATAAAACACACTACATTTGTTCCTGAGATACTACACAGATTAATAGAAGCCTGTACACTCTGTATAATACTCATCCTAACAGTTACACAAATATACAAACTCCAATCAATGTTTCACATTTAAGTTTTTAGAAAATATATTTTAGAGTTTAATTACAACACTGGCTCGATCTTGACAGCAATAGTATACCATGGACTAGTTAGAACACAAGACCACTAACTCATGTGCCGACCCATAGGCCTACCTTTAAATACGACTTTACGGGCCATGCCAATATGAGAAACACACACACATTAAAGTAGCCTTGGGAAAGAATTCTTGATGCTGTCATTGTTTATAAAGGATATATTTTTTCGTCTTACCTGATGGGTGCAGGAACTTGTTTTGTTTGATACAGATGCATTCGATTAAAAAAAAGCACCCACTGCGCCCTCTGTATCTGTTCCTCTCTCTAAGCTCCTCCTCCCTCTTTTCCTCTCTCTCATCCTCAGTACATTAACTTCTTAATATGCTCAATTTGATGAACATCAGTTTTTTGATTTTGTTCATATGTATTCTTACCTATAGCTTCTATCCCTCAGATTTGCCATTTTGTTTATCTTTACTCTCCACATATTTTAAAGATGCAATTGCACTTGTTTATTTCTGACAACAAATTGACATGCGTGTTTGTGTTTGTGGTTGTGGTTGAGGGGGTGTGAGGGATGCATATATTGAAACTTGCACACCATTTGTGCATCAGTATTTGAACTTTGAGCTATCTAGCAGCTGAGTTTATGTGCTTGGCAGGACTTCCTGAAGGTAAACTTAGATTAATGCGGTAAAGAACTAGCTGTGCAAACTCAGACTCCCTCCAATGGGGGTTAGCCTTAGTCAGTTAGCATCGGCTAGCCTACTTCTGCCCTGTATTGGTGCCAAGATATTTGTTTTCTTGTTGTCTTTGTTTATTTGTTTATGTATTGGTTTGAATCATACATAAGTGATTATTTGTTTACTATGGTCATGCAGTGTTTGCAGCTAAGGCTATTTATTGGCTCTCATTCTGCCTTTGATGATGGACTTGAGACTATATGTTGCTGCCTATGATTAAGCATATAACATATAAGCATATAACATTACACAATGAACATCTCACAGGGAACATGATTAAGCATATAACATTGCATAATGAACATCTCACAGGGCACATGATTAAGCATATAACATTGCATAATGAACATCTCACAGGGAACATTGCGGCAACAAAGGCACAAAACAAAGAAAATTAAGAAATGAATGATTGCTGCAAACATCTCTGATGACATATCATGTTCATTTTATGATTTAATACACTAAATGTTTTACATATTAGTCCTTTAAGCCTCTGTCTAAAAGTCCACTTCTCTATGAGTAATTTTACCCATAATGCAATTCACACTGCTGACAGTTCAAATCTTTGTGCTACCTGTGGTTTTGCAGACCTGCAGACCAGCACGCACAGCAGAGGGTCGGCGACCACCCGCAAACTCATCATGGAAAAAGACATGGGGTCCCACACAGAGTGAAAGCCATGAAGTGAAGCGCACAAAGGAGGAAGGAGAGCAGACCTCATGTAGAGAGTCAAGGTCAGAAAGTATGGGCCGTAAAGGCCAAGAAAAGTGATAAAGGACACAGCCATTACTTGCTTGTCTGGTCTTCCTCCTCTTGTGGTGATGTGTGAGGCGGCCCTGGCTGAGCAGATCAACACACACTTAGCGACATTGGTACCTACTGGGGCTACTAGCAGGAGCCCAACAATCGCTAAAAAGTGAAAGTTAGAAGAGAAGATGATGACAACAGTGACTGGGAGAAGCATACTGAGAAGAAGTGCAAGAGAGCAGGGCAGAGAAGAGGGCACAGAAGCACCCCCAGGGTGTGTAAACGAAGCGGTGTCCTCTAGCGCCACCAGCTGGTGAAGATTCAGACCAAGAAACCTCACCACGAAAAACAGAATTGAAAGAGTGCGAGTGAAAAGGGCATTCCCACAGTGTGCGGTCATCATGACGACCACAAGAGGGAGCAAGAGCAGCTCGAGCGCATCAGTGAAGAGGAGGGTAACGATGAAGACTGAGACTTTTCCACCAGAACGTCTGTGCTGATGCAGAGTACGAGCCGCCCAGGCCAGAGCAGAGAGACCAACAACCAGACCAGTCAGGAGGAATATGAGACATCTGACAAGCGACATACTTCCTTCCTGTCCTGGAGAGTGTTCGTCACCCGGGAGTGCGCTGCCATTCTGGAAGATGAGGTGTTTGGATGGGATGGTATGGTGTGTTTGGTATGTTATGATTTGCATTCTGACTCCTGAAAATATGAAATGGTAACATTATACTCAAAACATACACGCTTTTTACATGAGACAGTGATGTTTATCTTTCTTTGGAAATGTGCAGGAAAATACTTCTCTCTTGTATGTTTACTGCCACACAACCAAACATAAACATTCTGAAGTTATGTAAATTATGTAATTATGTAAATTGTGGCCTTACTGTACTAATATTATAATACTACAATTTGATATAACAGGGTCAGAAAAGCTCTTCATTTTCCACAAAGGAGACATTGTACAAACATGGACGGGTTATGAAACCATGGGCCCCTGGGCCTAGACATGTAAAAGTGCTCGGCGGCGACCTGACTCCTTAATTATAACAACCTGTTAAATAGGGGCCTGGCAGCTTGAATGATAGCAGTTGTGCGGGAAACGTTATTGCTATGTCCCTGTTGTAGTGGTCACCAGCTCACAGGCGACGATGAGCTATATGACAAGGCTAAACGTCTGTCTGACCACTACAACAGGGACATAGCAATAACATTTCCTGCACAACTCCTATCATTCAGGGCCTGTTTTACAGCAGAGATTGCTCAGCAGTCCTCAGTCTCCCAATTTGCCAAGATGCATCAGTAACTACTCGGGCCGTGAGTCAAATCTTCATACGTATAGAAGTGCCCTAGGACCAGGGGTCCACAGAGGGTTTTTTTTTTTTTTTTAAACCAGAGCAGGGGCTCGAATCTTAAGTGGTGTTAGGAACCAGAGTAGGACTCATAAACTAAGTGGTATTAGGAAAACCAGAGTAAGAGACCCGAAAACCTAAAAAGCAGACAAAATGGGAAACTGTTGTTGCGGAGGAGAGAGCTCCGAAGCATTTAAGGAGACGCTAAATTCATGGAAGACGCACATCCGGGTAGTACAAAAAGACTGCACCGTTGGAATCATAAATATGGATTAAGTGGAAACCTAAACGAGACTGAATTAAAGCATCTTGCTGATAAAATAAGAAAAGAGCGTAAAGGCAAGCCGAACAAACAACAGAGAAAAGACTTGAGACTGATAGAAGTGTGGATGCTCAGAGCAAAAGAAAGAAACATAGCATGTAAAAATAGAAAGCTGGAGGAGAGAAAGAAGCTGGAAAAAGAAAAAGAAAGTTTTATCGCTCTGAAAGAGGATGATGAGTATGTAGGGACTCGCAATAAAAGAGAACAAGAAGAATACCAAAGTCCGCCTCCCTATAGAGACGCGGACGAGGGAGAGGGGGCATCATCGTCGCAGCCTGATAGAGGCCGAACCCCACTCCGTCAACGACGGTGCAGGGGAAAAAGATCTCAATTCGACTCTCCAGCGCGGAGACAACCGCCAAGAAAAGCCAAAGACAAAAATATAATGGGTGTACTATGATGATGATGACGATACTGCTAAAATAAATAATACAAGTGCAGATCGATTTGAGGATTAGGAATTTCGGTCTGGCCAACCGGATTCACTTTTTCCAATGATCGAATTGCCTAATCCAGCCGCAGGGGTAGAGGGTGCGGGGCCCATGGTGTATGTGTACTGACACTGGACACATGCAGGAATGATGAAGGCAGTAGAAGGCGTGCCGCATCCCTCAAAGGGAGCGGAGAGGTGCACTAGGGAATTTCGATTATTAGTGCAAAGTTATCGATTAAACATAGTCGAAGTTGAAAGAGCAATAAGAGCCTGTATGCCAAAGGGAACAAAATTGTCACAAGAAGTAGTTAAAACGAGGTCAGCTTCAGGACACATCGAACAAGAACCCGTAACAGCGCCAACAATGTTTACTGATGAAGTTAGTGGGAAAACACTATAGCGCAGGTTATCGTATCAAGTACATGTCCAGTACATTTAATAGGTAGAGATTTAATGGCTGCGCTGGGAATAGGGATGGTTCCAAGAAAAAACGGGTTATAATTAACTAGGGATGACTGCTATGTGGTTAAGGGGATTGGAGAACCTTATTATTGTTATTCTTTTAAACCATCTACAAGCAGCCCAGCTCTCAAAACCGTGCTGACCATCATAAAAAACTAAATAGGGGAAATTGGCCCCGATTCAAAGCTATGGAGAAAATTCTTAAGAAAATTCTTAAGAAAACCCTATTGTACAATTACATTAAAGGATCTGATCTCGGATCAGTCTGGGGATAGGTGGTTGACGGTCATGTTAGAGCGCGAAGAACATAGAATGGTTAGAGAAAGAGTGGCAAAAATACAGCTCAATAAGAAACCAAGCCAAAAACCCAAACTGTTTAAACGGGTGTCATTGGGAGTACAAATACATGCCACTAAATGTGTCGAAATGCGCGAGCAAAGAAGCGCAACTTGATTGTTCTAGCTCACTGAAAAAGAGGAAACTCTGTTGACTGACATACCCTCAGGGTTGTGGTCACAGGGACCCGCAGATGTGGGATTAATGGTGGGTGTTGAACCAGTTAAGATCATTCCAAAAAGCAACTACAGACCGTATAAACCACAATATCCTATCAAGCCTGAAGCCGAGGTAGTAATAGAGCCAATAATTAAAGCATTAAGAGAGAAAAAAGTAATTGTGCCATGTCCTGACTCTTCGTGTAATACTCCTATTTTTTCATGTTGGGTGGAGAATGGTCCTAGACCTACAAGCTGTAAATAATGCCGTGGTGCCTTGAGCACCGCTTGTGCCAGACCCATATACCTTGCTTGAATGAATTAGAACCGCAAAGAAAAGTGTTTACCGTAATAGACATTTGTCCTGCATGATAACTCTTTTATCGCAACCACACTTAAATATCCAGCGCTGTACTACTCTTAACCCAGCATCGTTGCTGCCCACTCCAAGTGAAGGTATTCCACATAACTGTGTGGGAGAAACTGATGAGAGGGTGGCGGCAAGAGAAGGGCTAAAAGATGAGCCCTTTGCAAACGCTGAAATAACGATGTTTGTTGATGGCTCCTGTACCAAGAGGTTAGATGGAACTAATGCGGCAGGGTAAGCGGTAGTGACAGCGACCCAGGTATTAAAAGCGGGACAGTTACCTAGTATCATGTCCGCACAAGCAGCAGAAATAACAGCGGTAACAGAGGCATGCAAAATAGCAGAAGGAAAAACAGCGAATATATATACTCTCTAATTATGCTTTTTCTACTTGCCATACATATGCAGAGCAATGGGCCCAAAGGGGAATGATAACATCCATGGGTAAACCAGTGGCACATAAAGAACTTTTGCTAAAACTTAATCCAAGCCTTACAATTGCCAAAGCAAATAGCAATTATTAAATGTCAAACTCACACAAACAAGAAAGATCCAGTTTCGAGAGGAAATGCTTTTGCACAAGCTGAAGCAAAGGAAGCAGCAGCTGCAAACATGAAACTGTCAGAACAAGAAGCGGACAACTTTGACCTTGACAGCCTAAAAATAGCACAAAATCAAGCAAGTTCTGCAGGAAAGCAGAAATGGAAAAAGCACAACTGTTCACAAGACGACACAGAACTCTGGCAAGACAATGATACGGGGCTACATGTGCTTCCAAGATCGTGGTTTCATATGGTAGCGAGAGTGAGCCATGGTGTTACCCATGTCTCAAAGGGAGGAATGGTATAGTACAACGAATATTTACCACGTTTGGGTTTTTCTAACTACACAAAAAATAATTGTGAACGATGTATGGTGTGTGCTAAACATAATGTGCAAGGCAATCTTAAACCAAAACCTGCAAAAATGAGAAAGTCCAAGTTATCCGGGAAACAGGAAGAAATTGGGTAGACTGTTTGCCCGCTGTAAAATTGTCAATGCATATTACTAAGGGTCAAGGGAACCTTACTCCATTTGAAATCATACATGGTAAACCATATGTGTTAGAACCATTTTTCAATATTGCTGAAAATGTTGGCGTAAATTACACTGAAAAGGACATAGTCACATACATGGCTAGACAGACATTGGGTCCTTGTGAAAAGTTTGAAGAAGAAACACTGGCACCAACCTAAGTGGGAAGGGCCTTATCAAGTGTTGCTAACTACTCCTTCTGCTCTCAAAATAGCTGAACGAGCGACTTGGATACACCAGAGCCACTGCAAGCTGCTAAGAGGTGCTGAGGCTGAACTCCCATCGGGTGGTGAAGAGTAAAAGGCCAGCTACAAAGGGGAGGTGGGCAATAGGCTCCATCTCGTCTCAACCCTGGTGAAGAAACCAACGACTCTTCGCCCCAATAGGGGGAATTGACTCGGATCTCGGTCACGTGGTGGCTGAGGCTCTGCTCTGTATGCATACTGGTGGGGGCAGGAAGGGGTAGATATAACAGTGAGTCTGTTCAAAATATCTATGTGCAATTGGGGTACCCGGGGGAGTCCCAGATGAATGTAAAGCTATAAATCAAATAACAGCATGATGGGAATCTATTTTCTATGGCCTACTATTAACAAAAATGTTGACTGGATAAACTATATCTATTATAACAGAGATTTGTCAATTACACTCGAGATGCGATACAAGGGATACACAAGCAGTTAGATAAGACAAGTTTAATGGCATGGCAAAATAGAATGGCTTTAGACATGTTATTAGCTGAGAAAGGGGGTGTTTGCAAAATGTTTGGAGATGCCTGTTGCACGTTTATCCCCAATAACACAGCTCCTGATGGCTCCATCACCAAGGCACTGACATCCCTCTCGCTGGAGCTGGCTGAGAACTTTGACTACTCTGATCCGTTCTCTGACTTGATGGGAAAGTGGTTTGGTCAATGGAAAGACACCAGTGTAATAATAGCTATAGGATTTATGCTTACGATTTTAGCGTTGTTTGGTTGCTGTTTGATACCTTGTCTTCGAGCTCTCGTTCTCAGGGCAATAGAATCTGCCGTGGAGAAACGAGACATCATGTACTCTGCACTCCCTGCAGAGGAAGAAGACTATGCTCAGCCAACTGCACCTGCTTATGATGATGAAGTGTCTTTGCATCTCTTTGATTCCGACTCTTTTGATGAATGAACTGGGCGAGGAAAATCTACACAGAAGACCTGTCCTGGGGATTAAAATATAATAAAAGGGAGGATTGATAGAGAAATGTAATACATTGTTATTCTATTTTTAATCTGAATGCTTACATGTACTGAATTAAGGAACCAACTCTTGCGATATGAATGATTGTGACACTTTGCTGAAGTGATACATGTTGTTTTTGCTGTCAGAATAATGTCCCGTGCCTGCTTATGAAACATGTTTTGAGGAACTATATGAACTATATACGTACACTGGCTGCGCCCAGCTCATCTTTGGAGTTTGGAGCATGATATTTGGTTTGGTGACACTTTCCCTCTTTTGCAAAAGATAAAGCGCTGATTGCTGGTCTCTGTGTAATTAATATTATTTAATGCCATTTCGAGAGGATATATAGCATAAGGTGCTCTTACATATCCTAATCGAATACATCGTTGATCACAGTCGTGTTTAAATAGCGATTCTCTGACAGTCATATGTCCGAGAAACGTAATCATGCAGGGTCTACTTAACCTACGAACCCTCCTCCCTACGGGCCCCAGTGCATCTGCGCTGGCTGCACTATAGTTGCGCCCCTGGCGCACATATACACATTTTCTAACACAGCGCAGGTACACTCAATTAAAGTCAACAGCAAATTAACAAAATACAACCATGTGAGAAGGTGAAATTTTCTTCCCCTTCTCACTGTCTCAGGAGGAGTTTGGCCCTGGTGTGGGGTGGACTCCCCCGCCACAATGGTTCGATCCGGGCTCCCCCACCATAGTGGCTGGACCTGGAACACCAAATTGGCTCAAGTGAACTCAGCTGGCGGCCCCTATTTAAAGGGCGCCTCATGTTCATGAGGACAGACTTTTCTTACCACTTGAGATGGCCATGGGAGAACTTAACGAACAGGCATGAGAGAGACTGTGAAAGGCTATTGCAAGGAAAACACTTACTTGCTGTGAGGTGAAGTGTAATTGTATCTAGCTGTGTGGATACTAACCTGTGCTGTGAAGAGGTTCCTTCTGAACCTGTGCTTTGTCAATGTGTTCCTCCTGAACCTGTGCTTTGTCAATGTGTTCCTCCTGAACCTGTGCTTGGTGTATTGAATGTTCCTTCTGAACCTGTCCGTTGAATATGGTCCATGTGACCTGTGAATCTGTGCTTAGCATGCTCTATGATATGCCTAGTTCTCTCTACTGTCTGTAGCACGTTGAGTGCGGCCATCTGTGTGTTTATGAATGTATGTTTGTTTATTGTATAGACCTGTTTCGGGGTTGATCTGAAAGAATCCACAGGTAAATAAATAAGAAAATATTTTTATATACAAGCCACCATCTCCTGCACCCTTCTTCCCAACAACACCACCCAGTCCAGTCACAACCTCCCAAAACAACGTGGGGTGACCGCCCGGTCCCTCACAAACCACAAATAAGACCTACATAACAGCGACTTCACGCAGAGGCTCTGGCTTAGGGGCCCCCTGAGCTCATGGGCCCCTGGGCCTGGGACCGGTAGGCCCGTTCGGTAATCCATCCCTGTGTACAAATGTTAAGCGATTGTCTGTGTACTGTTAACTGTTTGGTTGTTAAACACAAGTATAATTTATATTTTAAAATGGTGGCTTAGATAGCATTTCAGGCAGTGGAGCTAACCCCAACACCTAACTCCTCTGTCTGGTGGAGGAGAGTGGCTACGTGAGCAGGTTTCTCTTTAAATATATTTCTTTCGCTTTCTCTCTATTTCTGTATGCCAGCCTTTCCGCCGTTTTGAGCGAAATAATTTGATGCGTCATCAACAGAGGGCGTTCCACAATGCACAGCGGTGGTAATGAGTACAAACAAGAGGCTAGATCGCATTGATTACCTAAAAGGAAAAAACTACTTTATTTTGGCTCCAGGGCCGAATCAAATTTTCAGGCTCCGGACCGAACAGTTAAAAGTTTTTTGTGCTTTAGCTTTAGCTGCCTGCATCGCTCCTCCTTCAGTCCCTCGGTGCCCCTTGCAAAACAGGTGGCAGTTTTAACCCTGGCATCGTATGAATGTGGCTAGATGAGGACAGTATTCCACTAACCTTACACAATTATTGTACTTAATATTAATATATTCAATAAAGATGTTCAGTGTTTGTAGTTAGATGCTGTAATGCTGTCATATCTTTCTTCCCTGGCCATGAAATATTGCTTACATTCGCCACTGTGATAAACCACATGGTCGAATGGACAATGATATGCCTTATGTGCTGAGCTCCACACGAGGGCGCTAGAGAGATGCGTCTTCAACAGCTTTAGTTCTCGGACATAGTCATGACGCTGTGAGTTTTGGCTCCGACTCTGAAAAAAACTGAGGTTGTTATGTGCAAGTGTAACTTTGCATTTTATATCCAACAGATCGTAAATGGATGCAGGTGGACACACCGATGCTGATTATGGAGAGAGAGAGACAGAGAGAGAGAGAGACAGAGAGAGAGAGAGAGAGAGAGAGAGAGAGAGACAGAGAGAGAGAGAAATCTGTTTGCCTTTGTATCAATGCAGAAGTTCAATGCAATAAAACTGCACTGGAAACTGTGTCTGCTGTCCATGACTTGCTCATGTGGTATGTCTGATCTAACCTTACCACATACTCTGTCATCTCTTCAGTGTCTTCAGCTGTAATTGTGACTTTTTGTCAAGTGATTTCTATTTTGGGATTTATCCCAACATGGTGTATTGCTGCACCATTGACTGGAGTATTGGTCTGCTACAATACAAGAGGTCAGGGATAGATCTGAATCAGACGTGGATATGAGGTCAGGGATAGATCTGAAGCAGACGTGGATATGAGGTCAGGGATAGATCTGAAGCAGACGTGGATATGAGGTCAGGGATAGATCTGAAGCAGACGTGGGCTGGAGGTCAGGGATGGATCTGAAGTAGACATGGGCTGGAGTCCCTGCTGTCACTCTGGGAGGTTGGGAGGAGAGAAGCGTCACCTTGGTTGCTATAGAGACAAATGGCACTGTGAACAGCATAAGCATGAGTAAATATTTACATTTTAAATATTTTATTTGTTTTTTTGGGGGATATCAGGGAAACTGTTGAGTGTCTCCACAAGTTTATGTGTGAAGCCTTAGATCTATAGGGGGCTGATACGCTATGTATAATTACACTGACATTTTGCTGTGAGTAGTATCCAATAGACCTCATGTATACATGGTGGGTGGTATCATGGAGGTTAAAAGTCAGTAGACCTGAAATAGACTTCACAGGATAGCCAGTGGAGTGAACTGGCTATCCTGAGGATGGGAAGCTCTGATGCTACCACTGCACCATGGGCTCCTATGATAGCAAGACTCTTATTTATTTATTTATTAACTTAAACATACCCTCTCTGGCTAGACATGTTTCTAATATGACTATAAGATATAGAATAAGGTTAGAATCAGAATATCAAAGTCCATGCCCTGGTGTTGTTCTGCATGCACCCCCTGGAGTGATGAGCAGGGATACTACCACTGCACCAGGGATACTACCACTGCACCAATCAGCTTCAGCCTTCGGCTCATACTACCACTGCACCAATCAGCTTCAGCCTTCGGCTCATACTACCACTGCACCAATCAGCTTCAGCTATCGGCTCATACTACCACTGCACCAATCAGCTTCAGCTATCGGCTCATACTACCACTGCACCAATCAGCTTCAGCTATCGGCTCATACTACCACTGCACCAATCAGCTTCAGCTATCAGCTCATACTATCTGCAAACAGACTCTATGTACTTTGGGTATGATAATACAGTTGGCATGACAGATAAGGGGAAATCTAATTTGACTGCAAACATACTCTCTCCATGGATTAGATGGAGAAGCAATACCATTGGGAAAGCAAAACCCTCTGAGACCCTCGTGCTAGAGAAGATAAAGTGGCCAAAAGTGGCTCCAATTTTTTTTTTTTAAATATATAATTTTCATCAAGCCATAACTTGGCAAATATGCAACTGTGGGCTGAATGTGGGCCAACCTTTTTAAATCCTCCGTATCTCAGAAACTACACAACACCATTATTTACATACAAACATAAACATCATTTTTTTTAAATCTGCTGATTTGGCATGGAATTACCTTAATATAAACCTATACAGATACATCTTAGTGGAATTATCTGTCCAGCTAAAGTATGTGTGAATGGGTGTGTACATGTTTACAAACAGGTCACAGAGAAATCATAAGACTTATGGTATGTCATATGACACAGATCGTGTACTTGGCCCGTATCAGAGATGCATTCGAATGCGAGGAACAGAGGCGAAATCTTGAGGCGAAGACGTTCCACTCTAACAGTTAAAAGAACAAGACACGGTCTGATGAATCCTCCATGTTGAAAAACTCAACAGCAACTTTAAAAGGACGACGGTGGTAGACTAGAAGTTAGAAGAGGGTTAGAAGTCACTTGCTAGAGAAAACATTTTAGGTGCAAATAAACCAACCTCCATCAAATGACAAAGGTTGAGGAACTGGACTAAAACCATAAACCATTATCGTGTTATCCACTTTCCAGTCGCTCCTGCCAAAATGTTGTTACAGAAACCATAAAACTAAAAAAAAACAGACAGACTGAGAGTTGTTGCTCTTCGTTATCTTGATGGTCTTATCTCCATTTTGACATCAGCACACCTGTTCCCTTCATTTCCTTCTACATCAGATATTGATCCCTTGCCATCCAGTTCGCCCTTACAGAGAGTAGAAGGGGGGATCTAGAGATGGAGAAAGAGGGAGAGAGAATGAGATAAAGAGAGAGAGAGAGAGTGAAAGAGATAAACAGATGGAGAAAATGGAGAGATAGAGTGAGTGATATAGAGAGATACAGAACAGATGGGCAGAGTGAATATGTTGATGAAAAAAAGAGTGAGAGAGAATGAGATAAAGAAAGCGAGAGAGAGAGAGAGTGATGTGTCCACGTAGTTTCTGTCCACCAACCCAAGCATGTGATAGATATGCACACACATACACACACACACACACATACACACACACACACACACACACAAGTAAGAGACTAATGTCCTCTCCTCCCCCTCCATAAATGGGCCTGATACCAGGAGTGTAAATATGTCCGGGTATCAAAGGGCAGAGGGCTGTGGTGGCCGTCTGGTCGATTCTGAACGAGCGATCACACAGGAGCACAGACAGGAGAGAGGACAGGAGGAGAGACGGTTGTTAAGTTCCTGCTGGCTTTATTTCAAGAAAAAAGAAAGAAAAAGAAATATTTTGTCATTGAACCTGACTTGACCTGACTTGGAAAGCGATTTGTGTTTTGGGAGGAATTTATTTGTTTCTTTCTGTTCTACCTGACGTCGCCCCACCATTGAATGAAAGGTTTCACTCACTAACACTGTTTGTGAGTGAGGAAAAGAGCGCGGCTCGGTGAAAGAGACCTATAAGAGAGTTATAGCGACGGAGCGGGTGAGTGAATAACGCGAAAGACGACGACAGGATGTGCTGCACGGGGAAGTGTTCCCGCCTAGTGGGCCTGACGCTGCTGCCCTCGGCGTTTGTCTGCATGATCGCCAACCTGCTGCTGTTCTTCCCCAACGGTGAGAGTCTGGACAACAGCCAGATCTCCCTGCAGGTGTGGCTCATGGGCGGGCTCATCGGAGGAGGCCTCTTCGTGAGTACCGGAACCTTTCTGCTAGCCCGAACCCAAACCTTTTATATTAGCCTAAACCTGAACCTTTTATGTTAGCCTCAACCTGAACCTTTTCTGCTAGCCCGAACCCAAACCTTTTATGTTAGCCTAAACCTGAACCTTTTATGTTAGCCTAAACCTGAACCTTTTCTGTTAGCCTAAACCGGAGGCCTCTGTTTGCCAAAACCTGAACCTTTAATGTTAGCCTAAACCTGAGGCTTCTGTGAGCCCAAACCGGAAGCTCTTTTGTTAGCCTAAAGCCGAGGCTTCTATTACACGAAACTTGACCTTTTGCTTTGACTTCTTTCTTTAAAAAAAAAAAAAGTTCTACATGAATAAAGTGCCTAAGTATGTTCTCTTGATTATACATGACATTTCCGAAACGTATCATTACCTTAATCTCCTTGTGGGCCTTTCTCTAGTGTTATAAACCTGGTGTAATAAGACCTATGAACCTGGTATAATAGTAGAATACACAAGTGTGACATGTGAGGTATCGAAAGCTAATGCGTGGCAGAGGTGCACACACACAAACACACACACACACACACACACACACACACACACACACACACACATATGGCAGAGGTGTGCATTTAGTTAAAATTCAGATCCCTCCATGCTGGTAAAGGCTTAACGGTGAAACCTGAAAAAATAAATGGTTCTGTTCTGTCCTCACACACGCACACACACACACGCACACACACACACGCACACACACACAAACACACACACACACACAACCCAAACAGTCCTTGCACTTTGGAATGAAACCCCTCGGGAAAATAGGGTATGGGATTCCCAATTTTTTTTAAGATTAGATAAGACTGGGCATTCATTTCAGCGCGACTCACACATTAGCAGTGAAACACACCCTGCACACCTTCACACATATGTGTACACACACCCACACATATACAGTATACACACACACACACACACACACACACACACACACACACACACACACCAACACATATATACACACACGTACCTTCACACATACACACAACATAGGGTAAGAACACACCAACACACAAATGCAAAAGTTACGTAAATACTATGCACATACACATGTATGCAAAGATCTTCCTATTTATTATTATTTTTATTACTATTATTATTATTATTCCACACTGGCACTCTGAGATTCTTTTGAATGAAGAGTGCGCTACAAATAAAATGCATTATTATTATTATTATTATTATTATTATTAGTCTCATAGTAAGGGGAGTTTTTTCTTGCTGCCGTTGCCTTGTGTAGTTCTATGGGTTCAGTCCTTGGGTTCTGTGGAGCTCTGTGAAGACCATGTCTATTGTTAATGTCGCCATACAAATCAATGAAATTTGAATGGATTATCTCTATAACTTCCCAGCCATAAATTCAATGGTTGCAGCTACACAGTCATTTAATTTTGTCTAATTGCAGTATTTTGTTTAAGACCAGAAGTAAAGTTTAGATGAGGACCATAATCCTCCTCTTCCTCTCCCAGATGCTCTATTTTATTTAGTATTTTGTTTAAGACCAAAAGTAAAATTTAGATTAGAGCCATAAACCTTCTCTTCCTCTGCTAGATGCTGTGTCCCAGTTGCTCGGCCATCAGGGCAGGTGGAAAGGGTTGCTGTGGGGCAGGTTGCTGTGGAAACCGTTGTCGGGTAAGTGTTTAAAATGTTTTTCTCAGATTAACCAAAGGTGGGGAACCACGGGGAAAAAAGGTATGGTTAAGGTTAGATAAGAGCCATATATTATTTTCACAGTGACAAGTGATCAATGAAACACACCCTACACCCACTGTATATGTACACACACACACACACACACACACAAATGCGCAAACACACACACACACAAATGCACACACAAACACACACACTTACTCACGATGTTGAACTCTGTCTTCTCTGTATTTGCTGTGATTGGCAGATGCTGAACTCTGTCTTCTCCTCTGCGTTTGGCCTGATCGGGGCCATCTACTGCTTCAGTGTGGCTTCAGCTGGCCTGGCTATCGGGCCCAAGTGTCAGATTGAGGGCGGGAAATGGGATTATCCATTTGAGAACCTACCCAGGTACAATCCACCCCCCCCAAAACAAACAGCAAAAGAAAAGTCTGTCTCCTCCTCTCTGTCTCTCTCTCTCTCTCTCTCTCTCTCTCTCGCTAATTCGTTTCATTCTGTAATTCTCCTTATCCCTCCTTCCCTCTCTCTTTCTCTGCATAAGGTTGCCATTACAAAGTCAACTTTCAGTACATTTCAACACATCAAATGTATATTGTCTACTGGCCTCTCAGCCAGTGCTTCTTATTCAGAGGTAGCTTACTAAATCCGCCTAGCCCTCTCTGCCCGTTAGCTGGCAAAGAAAAAAAAAATGTTTTATTGCCATTTAAAAAAAGAACTTGGTCATTAATCCGTTAATCATTATGAGAAATTAGAAAAACGTTCTTAACCCAATGTCATTGCTTCCATGCACATTTTTACAGGTATGGATGACATTGACTGACATAAACATAACTGTCATTATAAACACGTCAGTGAGCACACAGGTAATCATGCCGAAAAGTCTGCAGCAGACATTGTGAGATCGTGAAAAGAACAATACTAACCTCAGCCTCTAGAGGGAGCTCTAGCGCCAGGCACATGGGTAATAAATACAGATCCAGACATATTTTTTTCTGGAGTGAATTTGAGATGTTCGGAGCCAACCCTTCGATGTCCACTGCCAACTGTGGAAAAATATGACACCTGCTTGATTTTTATAAACTCCTGGAATGAAGGCACGGAATAGCTTGCATGTGGAAAAGCTGACAGGCATGGGAGTATCGTCTATCGGTCCACTGGCTCGCCACAATGGATATTTGTATTCATGTTGGCTGGTGGAGGCCTAAGTATAGCTATAGTTATGGGGGCCAAAGGGGGACACTTGTTGTGTAATACACTCATAATATTCCCCTTCCACATTAATCATGTAATGCCCTTCAGTCTGCAGTGATCAGAGTCGCTACCTGTTTAGATCCTGTGGACCCTGTGACAACTTTAATGACCACGTCCTTTTCTAGGACACATATTACATAATATATAATATATAATCTTTGTAATGGAGTGGGAGTACTGTTTACTTATTGATTAACACTTTAAATATGTCCTTTCCTGGGACACATATTATATAATATATAATATATAATCTTTATAATAGAGAGGGAGTAATGTTTATGTATTGATTAACGCTTTAAATATGTCCTTTCCTGGGACACATATTATATAACATATAATATATAATCTTTATAAAAGAGAGGGAGCACTGTTTATTTATTGATTAACACTTTAAAGATGTCCTTTTTGGACACAGACTATTTAATATACTGTGAGATTTTCTAATTCTATGTCCTTCACTGTATGTCGTTGACTGTTTATATGTTGTTTATGACAGCTTTCATCATGATGCACATCATGAGGGTATATTGTTTAACATATTATTTATTTGCTGATTAACACAATTTCAGCCATAATGTATTTTTTTACACATACTACTAAATATAGTGTTGATAAAAGAGATTTAATGATGATGTCCGTTTTAACACAACTTTAGTGTTTTTGAACATCAGCTATTTAACATCGTGTTTATAATGGAGATGCAGTGTCCTATGTGCAGTGATCAGAATTCAGGTAGCTGTTAACGAGATCCTGGGTTCCCTGTGACAACATAATGGAATGGAATGGAGTGTCGTTCAGAGTGCAGTGATGAGAGTGGCGACCTGTTTTAGCGAGATACTGTGGACCCAGGGCCAACTTGATGATGATGATGTCCTTTTTTGGAGACATACCGTATTCTGTTTATAAGGGAGCAAGAGTACTGTTGATTTATTGATTAACACAACTTCAGTCGTAATGTCTTTTTGGACATCTGCTATTTAATCTACTGTTTATAATGGAGATTTAGCCGCTTTCGGATCAAAAGGTTTTAGGGATTCATTGAGTGGAACTACCCTCTTGGGAGCTCCCAGGAGGACTACATACCTTCAAGGGCTTTTTTCCTGTTTGCATTCGCACCGCCAGTAGGAATGGCGTTCCCTTAAAAAGGCGTTCTAAAAACTATGATCGTCCTCAGTTCCTGCAGTGCAGACACACAAAAAGGGGGTACTTCCTCCTACGGTTCCGAGACCTATGAAAAAGGGGGTACTGCCTCCTACGGTTCTGAGACCTATGAAAAGGTCTGGTCTGAAAGCCCCCCGAAAAGTGATGTAGTGTCTTTCTGTGTGCAGAGATCAGAGTGGGTCCCTGTTCATATGCTGTCTTAATGCTCTCTCTTTTTAGAGGTATACTGTTTTAACATACTGTTTATTAACTGATTAACACAACATTCTATTTTATGTGCTGTTGATAATGGACATTT
>NC_045169.1:22359676-22369676 GCF_900700415.2 Clupea harengus | reverse complement strand
GTGGCAGAGTCATTCAGCACGCACCCTTTGCACACACCCAAAACAAACCCCACGACGCAACTCACAACACCACAATACAGGGCTGTGTGCAAAACACTACGCCCAGGAAGTTTAAAATGGAAACAAGACAGGGAGCAGAGCACTTTCACTGAGTTTCACAGAAAGGAAGATCCGTCTCTAATGCGTTCTTTCTCTTCTACCCTTCCTTCCTTCTGGAAAACAGACTTCTTCTAACGCACCTCATCTCTACACCTCCTTCTAACGCACACATCTCTCTATTCCAAACAGCAGAAGGGCTTGTTTAAAACTGAGACACACTAATTCATCTCTGACCAAGCCTCCCAATTACAGCAACTACTGTCTAGACGCACGTACACGTGCACACACACACACACACACACACAACACACACATACAAACAATGGAGAGCATAACTGAGCATAACTGGCTCAAACTGGCCTGAAAAACCCTCAACTCTCCAGCACTTATTGCTCAGCGTCAACGTCACAAAATGCTTCAACTAATTTATGTGAAGTCAGCGTGTTGACCAAACCAAAGCCAACGCATCCCAGTAACAGAGACTGGGGGAGTACACTTTTAAAAAACACTCTCTAGGTTTCTTTACCTCACCTCTACCTAATGACACACAGCTCCCATTATCCACGGGACACAGCATGACGTCATTCACCGCATAATAAACACATATCCAGGGACAGAGTAATTATTATTATTATTATTATTATTGTTGTTGTTGTTGTTGTTGAGTGAGTTGCAGTGAGTTCTGTGTGGGTCGCAGGCGTGGTTTTGTGGTTTGATTATTTACTGGTTCTCACTGGCAGCCACAGGCCCACAGTCTCAGGAGGACAGAGGCTAAGTGGAACAGGAGAGGCTGGGAACGAAGGAAAGGAGGAAAAGAAGGAGAGGGGTGGGAGAGAGAGAGAGAGAGAGAGAGAGAGAGAGAGAAGGAGAGAGAGAGAGAGAGAGAGAGAAGGAGAGAAGCAGAGAGGGAGAGAGAAAGTGAGAGAGAGAGAGAGGGAGAGAGAGAGAGAGAAAGTGAGAGAGTGAGAGAGAGAAAGAGAAGGAGAGAGGCTGGGAACGAAGGAAAGGAGAAAAAGAAGGAGAGGGGTGGGAGAGAGAGAGAGAGAGAGAGAGAGAGAGAGAGAGAAGGAGAGAAAAAGGAGTGCAAGGAGTTTTCGCACAAGCAGGGAAAACCAGATTTGGACGACCAGAGCTGGACTGTGCCAGAAATAGGCCGGCAAAGCCACTTGAAGCTGAGAGAGAGAGAGAAAGACGAAAAGAGAGAAGGGAGAGAACAGGCATGAAAGATATAGAGAGAGAGGAGTAGAGAGAAGTTTTACTGAGAATTTGTTTTCAGATAACATATCAAATACATCACAAATCGCCTCAACACCACCACTAGTTAAAGAAGGAAAGGAGAGAGCGAGAGTGAGACTTTTGACTTTTATAAAGCTTTATGGAAACACTGCATAGGTACTTGTTGGTCAAGTGAGTCTAATATCGCCACTTAAACAGCACTTAAAGTGTTCCTGAATCATTCCAACTGCCTCCCCCACACACTATTCCTCCCCAAACAGAACCACTGGTCAGAGTGTTAGTAAAGAGTGTCCTCCACCTCACCCTCATATTAACGGATGTTAATCCAGACCCTTGTTTTTGGCTTTGTGTGTGTGTGTGTGTGTGTGTGTGTGTGTGTGTGTGTGTGTGTGTGTGTGTGTGTGTGTGTGTGTATGACACACAGAGAGAGAGAGAGACACTGAGTACTGAGAAGTGCTGAGTCCTGAGCATGACTGACATTCCAAAAATAGGACGACTCCAGAACCCAAACAGAACGTGGGGAATGTTGTTGTCTTTACCCACATTGTGAAAAATACCTCTGGGCTGACACAGTGGCTATCCACAGCTGCCCCTCCTACAGGCCTATCCATGTACTTTATAATAACCTGGCAATCACTATAACACCAGGCCTATCCATGTACTTTATAATAACCTGGCAATCACAATAACACCAAGCCTATCCATGTACTCTATAATAACCTGGCAATCACTATAACACCAAACCTATCCATGTACTCTATAAAAACCTGACAATCAGTTTAACACCAAGCCTATTCTGCTGTGACTAAAATAACCTGACAATCACTATAACACCAAGCCTATTCATGTACTCTAATAACCTGACAATCACTATAACACCTAGCCTATCCATGTTTTCTAATAACCTAACAAACGTGAGAACACCAGGGGGGTATTCCACGTACGTGGTTTAGTGACAAACCTGGATAAGTTAACTCAGAGTAAGTGGTAAACCTCCTTATAAAATAACCCCCATTGGCTCATCCTCTTAGCAAAACAATGTCAGAGGGCTCTTCTATTAGGAAGTTTACCACTTACTCTGAGTTAACGTATCCAGGTTTGTCACTAAACCACGTACGTGGAATACCCACCCAGTCCTATTCTCCCTGACAATAGTAATGCAACAATCACCACAACACCAAGCCTATTCTGATGTGGCAATTTATGACGTTGCTATTGTTATCCTGCTTTCAGCTGACCTGCTGGTCACAGCATAACTAAGAGGGCAAAGATTCACCAAGAGGATGAGCCACCTGATTGGCCCAGTGAGGGTAAGGAGTCCAAGTAGTGTGAAATCGAGAGCCCGGTAACTTCAGGCCAGTGGGCAGAGCTGCAGTGGTAGGATTCTTTCTGTACGTGTGTGTGTTAGTTTGTGTATGTGTACAGGGTGTGTGTGTGTGTGTGTGTGTGTGTGTATATATGCAGGGGTAAATCAGGACTTCTGTTCACTGGGGGGAAAGGAGGGGAGTGTGTGTGTGTGTGTGTGTGTGTGTGTGTGTGTGTGTGTGTGCGTGTGTCAGGATGGCTGCAGGATTCTTTCTGCTTTGACTTGGCGAGGGTAAAAGTGCCTTCCATGACAGAAGCCACCTCCTGAGTCCCCTGATGACCTCGAGGTGACTGTGCACCAGGTCGAGTTTAAAACACACGCTCACTGGAAGCATTCTTTTCTTTATAAGGACAAGCAGTAGCAGACAGCAACTAGATACCATGAACCATGTGTGTGTGTGTGTGTGTGTGTGTGTGTGTGTGTGTGTGTGTGTGTGTGTAAGAACTTGTAACAGAATGTTTGGCTGTCCTGTTAGTGAGATTCCTGGGGACGTCCCTGCAAATGTCAAAGTCATACACAAGACATACTCACAGACACGGTAATGGCAGTCTGTGTTTAAACACCCTATCAGCCGAATGTTTGTGTTCAGTTTGTCATGTTGACTCAGTTTGGTCTTCTTCATGGCTTCTGGTGAACAGGGCTGGCCACAGATGTTAAGTATTACAGATATTTTCCACATTTCCTTATTGAAATGGAGTGCAAAGCTGTTTCCTGGATATCTTGGGTTCCAATAATGCAACCTACAACCAGCCTCCCGCCTCTGGCTCCGATCCCTATTTCTCCATTGTTACATTACTGCCTTTCAAATGACTTGAATGTGTAATTTAACACAATTATACAAACAGGTAGTCCTGACGACACCATAAGCAATGACTGACACAGCAAAGGGGCTGGTCTCATGTCTGTAGATGGATAGATAGATAGATAGATAGATAGATGGATATTTTATTTATCCCAAGGGAAATTTAGGACATCCAATAGCCTATACAACTCACAAACACACATACACAAATCACATACACATAGGGAGAACATGTTCAAAAGGACCCAATCACAAGGCCTGCTATCCACCCCCCAAAAGAAGCTTCATCTGTAAACCTGTTTGTGTGGGTAATGGGCATGTCTGACAATACCTGGAAATTCTATATGACCCGACATCTTACCCTGGAGGAACCTCGTCTTCACAATATTTTGGAGTTTACATTTTGGGCTGAAGAATAAATGCTAGGTTGTGGTAGATGTGTAAATGGTGTGTCCCTCTGCAACCTTTCAAATATTATGTTACCAGCAACGGCAGGAGGGGATATTTAGTCTAAATTACAGTGGGACAGAAGCACAGGCTGGCACAGTCCTCGTGCATTGTCTCCGTCATGGCTGAAGTTACAGTCAGTTTTAAGCTGCAATGAATAGGGTTGATTAGTAACATAAGGCATTTTGTTCCTTCCCCAAGAGTCTGCGGTTCCCTATTTTTTTTTTTTTTAATGCAAGATATAAAGTGTCGGACTATAAATGCAGGGCAGGGCTGATGCGGGGCTTTCTGGCTATTTGTTATTGTAACACTGGGGGTTTTGACATAGCGAGGCCAGGGAATCTTGTTCTCTGTCCATCCTGGGAACCTCCGCTGCACACAGAGGACAACTGAGTCCTTTAAGACGGAGTTAATGTTTGACCAGAGCATGGGATTACCAGGAGACAGCACTCTACTTCAGCCCTGCAAAGATGTGCTTCGCCCACTACTATCCATGGGAGGGAGGGAGGGGGGAGAGAGAGAGAGCGAGCAAGAAACAGAGGCAGAAGAAGAGAGAGAAAGAGAGGAATTGAATTAGAAGAACTAGCGAGTAAATGCAATACACATTTTATGACATCCAAACTGAATGATACTGATCACTAGCGACCAAACCTCTTACCAAAAAGTCTTACTGATGTTGATCGACATCTTACAGAGAAAACCCTGACACAAGAATGCTTAGTCATGCTTAGGAAGAAGTTAAGTTCCCAGAATGGTGTAAGTCCTGTGTATCTCACAGCTGCATCTCAAAGACTAAATCAATTTGGCTATAGAGACGAAATAAAATCCCTTAAATAAAGTCTACAACAGACAGTGGGTTGATGATAAGATAAGCCCCGTAATGTAGTTAACTCAGCACACAGAAGCCCCCTCATACTTCAGACTGAGATAATAGTCCACTATCAATCTCATATCAACATCACCATGGATGTGTAGTGAAACAGTTTTGCTCAAGGCTGATTTTAATCCATTTATGAGGGGTTTTGATACAGGTCTTCCTCACTTTGCCCTTTTGAGTACAGTGCACAACAGAAAACCTTCCTTTAATACAACGAAACAGAAAACCACAAGTTTCATAGAAGATTTTTTTAATGTGAATCTCAAGCACATCCCTGCATGGGTCCAGTGGTAAGTAAGGGATTGCCATCCACACACCAGCCGGTTAAGGAGGAGTTGGTAGAGCCTGGAGAATCAGTGTCGGATTCTAAATGAATACACATTACAGAGAACTGCATGGTTTCAGAGAAGATGAAGATGAATTGAGGCATACTGTAAGGAATTTTAGTGACTGTGTTTTTTCCAAGCATGGGAGTTACGTAGTTACTGTTCCTAAGAACTCACGGGGAAACACATCCCGCTGCGTTCTCTTTTGTTGCTTCCCCTCATGCGGCGGATTAGGAGCAGAAGGTTGAAACACAAAAAACATTTTTGACATTCTGTAATCGGCCCCCTGCGCTTGTCTCCTGTAACAGAACGCTGCCATCGAGACGGACGAGAGGGCGGCTAAAAAGGGCAACCTTGTGGCAGAGGACTGATACACTACTGGTTCTGATTCTGGTGCGGATGATCAGAACTGCCCCGGGCCCATGCAACATGTGAGTCTATGTAGGCTTGATTTGTGGACCTTTCACAGCGGCACCCAGGAGAGAACGTTTCTGGCCCACCTTCACGCCCCCACACAACACAGCGCAGCACACGTAAGATGCTGGTAGACAATCCTTCTGAGAAAAGTTAAATATAGCCACCAGCATGTACTGTTGATGCCCCTGACTCAAACATGGACAACATACAGGCGGATGGTTCATTGTTTATAGTCTTAAAAAAGATATATTTCTGAGATTTAACATTTAATAGATGGTATCTAACTAGAACAGATGTGGCCCTGGGCTGGGGCTGGAGGAGTTCCAAATTCAGGAGTTTTTCTTTTTCTGTGGAGACCAGCATATGACTTCTTAAGGCAGGAGATTGGAACGTCTATTTTCTGCACATTTCCAACTTGTCAGGATTTTCTCTCTGTTGACTGTTGAGTGTAGGCAGACGCGAATTGGTAGACGTGGTAAATCCACCTTTATCCTACACGGAGAAAATCACACCCAAGTTTCGCAAACCATCTCAGCCAATCAATATGGCAACCCTTGTACGTGCGGGAGCGCACGTCCAGCGGGTTGTATATGCAGCAATGTACAGGGGGGAGAATCCGCAGCGGGAGACCGCCAAGGGAGTCATGGAGGGTTCACTTACATTTAGTCATTTAGCAGACGCTTTTGTCCAAAGCGACGTACAAGGGAACACTTGAGAGCAATGGTCTCTCTGATTTCATTACAGAGCAAATTAATTAGTCCGTCCAGTCTGATGCACAGCCCAATAGCCTCCAAACAAACTGCTCCGTGCACACTTAACGAGATTTGTATTTCGTTAATAATAATAATAATAATAATAATAATAATAATAATAATATTAATAATAATAGGCAATCGACTGTGAAAGCCCATATTAATTGAATATCATAGGACTGTGTTTCGCGCGGGCAGCAGACAACACGTAATTTGAGATAATTCTGCTGCAAGTTCACGAGACTGTTTCAGCGCAGTCTCCCCAAATTCTGTAAAAGAGAGTGACTGAATTAAGCTACAATTAGAAAGTGGTCTCAACGCCACTGGACGTTTGCCATAAACTTCATCGTCCATTGAGAGAAGCAGAGCGGGAGGGGGAGCAGGGGGCGGGTCCGCTGGCTCGGATCCACAGATAAGCTATTTAAAGCTAAAAGCGCTCTGTGCGTTCAAGGAACTTTTCCATGTTGTCATTTGGGTGAAGGACCTACGGCTCGGCTATCCTGTCACACTGGCCCGTACCATTGATGACCCGATACATTCTAAATCACAAGAAAAAAGCACAGAAGAGGTTTTGGGCAGTCTGGACAACTTTCGAAAAAGTCGCTCGTACGCATTGAACAACCATTCCTGAAAGCTGTTTCTGGTAAGTTCAATCTAAGGTTAAAACCTACTTAACCAACGATAATACGATATATTTTAAATGCAAATTTGGCATGGCAAAAGTTGGTTATCCCGTGGAAAGCAACGCTTGGGAGGTGTGGGGTGGGAGGTACCCTTAGAAGCTGTTTTGCGCAACACAGAACTACTTTTACGATTTGATTCAGGCCACCTCCAAATGTATTTACTAGCAACTAAATAAAGTAAAACTTTAAACATTTAAGTTTACAAAAGTCTACGCTGGTTTAACACCAGCAGAGGGGCTATTATGCATGCACTATGTTAGTTATTTACAGAGTTTATGTCCACACCCCTTCACAAATCGTTGCAATCGTCGCATCCATGTGCTCCGCTGTCATACAGGGACATATTTTTTTTACTGTATACACTTTTCATAGAACACTGAGTAGCGTTGAAGAATTACCATTCTTTGCTAAAAGCAACTTGGCAGTGCTGGTTTATAAAACTAGTCTCTCCCATCTTCTCTAACGAGGTAGCGCTGCAGACAGAGCTCTGGTGAGTTACAAAAGCCTGGAGTTACTAATGTAATATATTAGGCCAATAGATATTCAGAAAGGAAAATAGTTATTCAGAAAGGAAAATAGCTATTCAGAAAGGCAAATAGTTATTCAGAAATGCAAATCGTAAACCTGCTGGCACAGTTCTGAGCTGCCTTTCGGCACCTTTGCAATAATTCTTGAGTGACTGACAGGCAACCCGACCTGCCAAAAACAGAAATTGTTGGGAGAATTAAACTACACAAGCCCATAGAACTGCTTAAACAAACATCAATGCCTGCCCTTCCCTAAGGGTTCTGCTGGACTGAAGCTGGCAGGTTTATACCAGTAGAATGGCAGCATCACTGCCTGCTTGGCTTGGCTCAACGCCTGGCTGCCGCAGGGTTTGGAGGCATTTAAGTGTGTGTGTGGGTGTGTGTGTGTGTGTGTGTGTGTGTGTGTGTGTCTCTGAGTGAGAGTGTGTGAGTCAGAGAGAGTGAAAATAAGAGATGGAAAGACAAAAGTGAGGAGAAAAAGAAAGCACGAGAAACACCTCTCGGTGTGTCTGTGTGTGTGTGTGTGTGGTTATCTTGCCTTATGTCCTCATCATCACTATCGTCACCTCATGACAGCTTGATAGTGAACGAGATCTATCCAACGTCCCCTCATTTCCCTGGCAATGTCCCAAACCGACCCAAATATCTATGTATGCACAGATGTCGCTTTGTTTACAGCATTAATATACAGGTCGTAACATGTGTGCATAAACAGAGCATTCATACGGAGAGAGATAGGAGTGTTGAGAGTAAACTTTGGAAAAGCCTGTGGAAAAATGTACTGCTACGCTTTCCCCCCTTTACCGTGACCTCTTACTTCCGACGCACAAATGAACTTCAAGAACTAGGGATGACGAGAACTAGAAACAACAAGAACTTGGGATGATGAGAACAAGAGATAAGAAGAACTAGGGATGACGACAACTAGAGACGCGAAGAACTAGGGATGACGACAACTAGGGATGATGAGAACTAGAGACGACAAGAACTAGGGATGATGACAACTAGAAACGACAAGACCTAGGGATGACGAGAACTAGAGACGACAAGAACTAGGGACATCCATGCATGGAGTGAGTAATCAGAGGGCCAGTTGCGGTAGGGGTTCTTGGCCAGTTGCGGTAGGGGTTCTTGGCCAGTTGCGGTAGGGGTTCTTGGCCAGTTGCAGTAGGGGTTCTTGGCCAGTTGCAGTAGGGGTTCTTGGCCAGTTGCGGTAGGGGTTCTTGGCCAGTTGCAGTAGGGGTTCTTGGCCAGTTGCGGTAGGAGTTCTTGTCAGAACCTGGTGAGTTGGAAGGAAAGAGCTGAAGCAAAGGGCTCTAGGCGAGTTATATGATGTAAAAGCCAAACTCTGGGCTGAATCAAAAGCTGCAAAAACAAACAAGGGAAGGAAAAAGAGAACAAACCTCCTTCCTCTCTTTCTCCAATTACACTTTTTTATGTCTGCCCCTTCCTCTTCCCCCTCTCTCTCTCTCTCTCATGCTCCCCACCACTCTCACTCCTTTAGTCCTATTCTCTCCATCGCTCTCTTAGACTCCTTCCTCGTTTCTGTTAATCTTTTCTCCACTCACACACCCTCCTCTTTTTCTTTCTTCACCCCTTCTCTCTACCTCCTTTGCGCCTCACTTTTCTGTGCATTTTCCTCTCCCACTCTCCTTCACTCTCCCTTTCCCCCTGCATTGGGCTCTCGGTGCCTCTCTCAGTCCACAAGTTTCTCTCTCTCCCTCTCCCTCCACAAGTTTCTCTCTCTCCCTCTCCCTCCACAAGTTTCTCTCTCCCTCTCCCTCTCTCTCTCCCTCCACAAGTTTCTCTCTCTACCTCTCTCTCTTGTTTTCTCATGAGCCAGAGATTGGCTTGCAGTGGTTGAAGTAATAAGGCCCAAATTCCTTATCACTAACCTTAGTGGGAGACTGAGGGCAAAAAAGAGAACTCTGTGTGTGTGTGTGTGTGTGTGTGTGTGTGTGTGTGTGTGTGAGTGAGAGAGAGAGATGACTGTGAGAAAGAGAGGTGTTGCTGTGGTGCGTCTGGGTGCGTGTGTGTGCAGTGCACGTGTGCTTATTTAATTGGGAATATTAATACACTTTTTCTCTTTCTCTCTCTGTCTCTCACACACACACACACAAACAAACTCTTTCTCTTTCTGTCTCACACTCACACACACACACAAACTCTTTCTCTCTCTGTCTCACACTCACACACAAACTCCTTCCTCTCTCCCGCTCTCTAATGACCCAAACTCAGTGGTTTGTCAGCTAACTGTGTGTTCAGATGTGTGAGACATTTGTGATGTGCGTGTGAGATGAGCTCACAGATGTGAGGACAGAGAGGAGGTGGGGTGATCGCTAGAGAGGTCGGCCGCTTGGGAACGCTTCAGCCTGCACGTCTCTGTTGCCTCAGAGAGCAGTGCGCAGTCATGAGATTCTGTGACAACAGCTCGTCAACACCTCCTGAGTGTCTGGACGTGAAGCGTG
>NC_045169.1:22259676-22354676 GCF_900700415.2 Clupea harengus | reverse complement strand
GTTATATTATTATTATTAAAAAGTGCTTATACTGCTATTACTAACATTACTCTATTAGCAACACCACTCACACCATCACATGAACATGACTCTATTAGCATCATTACACCATTACATGAACATGACATGGAAACTCGGACATTACCAACACTCACCCCCATAGACTGAGGCACTCTCTGCCCAACTCCATGGCTCTGTAACACACACACACGACACAACACACACGACACAACACACTGGTGATTTCTATAGGTCAGTACAGGCTCAGCACTGTTTACATGGGCTACTGTCCATCAAGGCGATGATTTGTGAGACCATTTTTCTGATTTAAGGTACACTTGTTGTTTCAGTTGCTACCTGACAGGGCTGAGTAACTGTAATGTGGAAGACATTTTGGCTCAGGTGGGACTGAAATGTGTTCATCCATCAACATATGAATTCCCAACAAGTTTCAAACCGATGATAAACGAGTTGCGTCGCTAAGCAACCAGCCTGATTAAACTCTCGAGCTTCTGCTTGGCTACGTACCTGCCAGTGACCCACAGGAAGACATAACCGTCATCCTGGAGGGCAGGAATGTTAAGCTTCCTCATCTCGTCGTCCGTCAGCGTTCCGTACGGAAGCTCCATATGGATGTCCCACGGAGGGTCGGCCATCACCACCGAAAACTTCCCCAGGATGGAGACGTCCAGGTAGCGGATATCACAGCAGATCCACTGGGGGAGAGAGGGAGAGAGAGAGAGAGAGAGAGAGAGAGAGAGAGGGAGAGAGAGAGAGAAGACTGGAGACAGTCAATACAAATATGGCAGTGGAGGAGCAGCACAATAATAATAATAATAATAATAATAATAATAATAAAAATAATGCTAGGCAAGTTTATTTAAATGTTATTGTATGCCATACACAGAGGCAATTCAATGTGCTTTACATACATAAAAGCAAAAAGAACATCTGAGGGAAAAATAAAGACAGAGTGCTTTTTGGGGCGACAGTGGTACAGGAGGTAGAGAAGTCGTTTAGTAATCAGAAGGTTGCTAGTATGATTCCCTGTCGAAGTGTCCTTGAGCAAGACACTGAACCCCTAATTTCTCCTGATGTGCAGTGTGCCCTCAGTGTAAATGTAAAATGTGTATACATCCTTGTAAGTCGCTTTGGATAAAAGCGTCTGCTAAATGACTGAATGTAAATGTAAATGTAATTGTCTTTTTGGGAAGTCCAGTTAAGAGACCATTACAATAGTCCACCCAACTGGAGAGAGAAGCATGGATGAGCTTCTCTTGTTTTTTTTTAGGGACACCAACCCCTTGATTCTGGGTGAATGATGTTTTTAAGACGATAGAAAGCTGTTTGGGAGATTGCTTTGATATGGCTAGTGAAGATAAGATCTAAGTCTATCAGAACGCCAAGATTTCGGACTTTAGAGTGTGAGAATCGAGGTGTTTACTAATACTAATTCTCTTCTCCTTGCTGCCAAACACAATAATCTGTCTTGTCCTTATTTCTATCATTGAAGAAAATGTTGGCTTATCCAATTATTTATTTGCTCTTAACATTGACACAGTGAGCCTACTGGGCTATAGCGAGCCAGATATATCTGTGCATCATCTACAATATCCAATCATCCATCATACCCAATAACAAAAACAAAAACAACAACAACAACAATCTGAATAATAATATAACCTGTGTGACCTCTGCGCCCACACCTGGTCGGTCTCACCTGAGAAGGGAAGAGTGTGCCCGCGTTACTGTCTCCGTCCCCCGAGTGCAGCCCCTTCTCCACTCCGCCCGTCACAGGGCACAGGGCCCCCGTCTCGATCTCCGGGGGGCTGTCGATCTCGTAGTGCACATATTTACAGGTGTCCATGTGGAAACAAGTGTTGAGGAAGGAGCAGTCGCCCAAACTCTCGTCTGTGTGTTTATTAATGATCCGCCTGAGAATGAAGAACACACACACACACACACACTCAAGTCAACTCCGAACACATGACATTGTGTAATATTTGTAGATAATATTTAACATTATCTACAAATCACTGAAACAAAGAGTTACTATGGGTGTTTATGAGTGTGTGTGCATCTGTGTGTGTGTGTGTGTGTGTGTGTGTGTGTGTGTATTGACCTGAAGTGCAGCTTTGTGCAGGGTTGTGGTGTGTATCCTGAGCGCAGACACTCTTCTTTGGTTCCGTGATCACAGAACTCTTGAACCTGTGCCCGTCCTCGTGAGCGGAACTTCTCCACGATAGACTGCTCTTTCGCCGAGCTGGTATTCAGCAGCTCCAGAATCTCCCTGCTTACCTGCAGAACACACACACACACACACAGAGATTGATTATTGTCCTTAAAAAAAATCTGAACTGCAGGAATAGTTTCAGAATGTCATTTTTGACTGGCTAAAAGTAGCAGCTACATCCTCATAAGCCTTCTCTGTCTCCCAGTGCATCATATGCCTATGGATGTGTCATACCACTGACTCTCTCTCTCTCTCTCTTATAGTAGATCATATGCCTATGGATGTGTCATACCACTGACTCTCTCTCTCTCTCTTATAGTAGATCATATGCCTATGGATGTGTCATACCACTGACTCTCTCTCTCTCTCTCTCTCTCTCTCTCTCTTATAGTAGATCATATGCCTATGGATGTGTCATACCACTGACGCTCATTCTCTCTCTCTTATAGTAGATCATATGCCTATGGATGTGTCATACCACTGACTCTCTCTCTCTCTCTCTCTCTTATAGTAGATCATATGCCTATGGATGTGTCATACCACTGACTCTCTCTCTCTCTCTTATAGTAGATCATATGCCTATGGATGTGTCATACCACTGACTCTCTCTCTCTCTCTCTCTCTCTCTCTCTCTTATAGTAGATCATATGCCTATGGATGTGTCATACCACTGACGCTCATTCTCTCTCTCTTATAGTAGATCATATGCCTATGGATGTGTCATACCACTGACTCTCTCTCTCTCTCTCTCTCTCTCTCTCTCTCATAGTAGATCATATGCCTAAGAACATGCTGCACTCCTCACTATATTGATGTCTGAATTATGGAACAGCTGTATGTGACTGAATGACTCTCACTCGGAATCATATAGTCAATGAACTGGAGGGTTCTAAACATTCCAGATCTCTGCCAGGATTCCATGTTCCATGTTCTGCCGTACCTTCTTGCTCTGCTGCTCCTTGGTGGACTGCTGGTTGAGCAGGCTCTCGATCTCCATGTCCAGATGAGTCGTTTGCTCTTTACTGGTCCTGCTCTTCTTCCCTGGCCCTCCTCCTCCCGTCTTCCAATCAGACACTCCTGACGTGTGAGCCGACGACGGCAGCGCCAGGGTGATGCTCGAGGGCCGTGGCGGGGAGGGCGGGGGCGGTATGGAGGGGGCGGAGCCAGACAGACGCTTGAGGTGGACGCTGTCGTCTCCTTTCCTCTTGACGCCTCCCGTCCTCTGGGACAGATCCCCCCGCATGGCGCACAGCTTGGTGTGGTCCACGGAGGTCACGATGGTGGCAGGGGTCATGGAGGAGGACGAGGCGGCGGAGAGGGAGGGCTGACGCACCTCGATGAGCTCCTGGGCGGAGAACTTGAGGAGGAGGCTCTGGATGCTGGCATGCGACACTGGTACCTCCATCTGTGGAGGAAAAGAAGAGGTTAAAAGGAGAAAAGACATCACATATACATAAACAGTCCCTACAAAAGAGTCTTTAGTATGTTGCAATATTGTCTACAAAACACCCCAGCAACCTAGACAATCCAGAACCAAGATATGTTGCTATTTCTATTTATTATTATACATGTATTATAGACTTTGTTATGAAGTTGTGGTTCAGCCCTTAACTTCAATCACTGGGAAAGTGAAGAGTCAGTGAAAAATCACTCCTTAGTATGCTAAAGACTGCATTATGACAAAATCCTCTTTTCTGGAGACATTCATTCATGCCCGTTTTACACCTGATGTACTTGCCATGCACAGGTCATTGGTAATGGTGAGAGAGTCCATTGGCAGTGACAGACTCAGTTCGGACAGGTATCCCAGCAGCTTCTGCTCCAGTTCGGGGTCCGGAGGTCGCTCCTCCTCCTCAACCTTCGGAGTGACCAGAGAGGTTGGTCCAGGACTGTCGCTCCGTTCCGCCGAACCCTCAGCACCCGACACCTCTGAATACACAACACATCCCGCTATTTATTTAAAACATTGTAGAAATGTTAACAAATGTTTACCTGGGTCACTTCAAGAACAGGGAACGAGCAGGCGTTTGTTTACGCTGAAAATTGAACCTATGGTCATGTTTTTGTTAAGCCCTTATCTACACCAAATCAGCAAGGGAAGGCTCAAGCACACAGTTATAAACGTGCTTACGGAAATGTCGGAACGTACACACTTACGAGATGTTTCACAATTTGCATAGCTTCAAGTTAAGAACAGCTTCAGGTTACGCCAATTTATCTCTATTTACTTATTACATTTAAGATGATCGCAGCCCTGAAACCATCCTGGTTCTGGGAACTCCGAGCATCCAGTGAGCCTAGCTGTTACAGTCTTTTCTTTGGTTGCCCCATAACTACTAAAGTTAATCAGCTAGTTCAATCACGCGTTTAAGATAAATGACAAGGATTGACGCGAAATCATGTAAGTAAGTAAGTAAGTGTCACGGGTTCACAGGTGCAGGACTTGCTGCAGTAATGCTAGCCATTTTACCTATTGCGAGCTGGTTTGTGTCCTTCCGTCTCCTCTGCAGCCTTTCTCGCAGAGAATCCAGCTGCTTCTTGTGTGCCTGGATGTTGCTCCATGTGTCCGACATGGTGGCCACAACACTACACAGATATATGTGTGAAAGAATTAGAGACAAAACCAAGAGAATGAACAATCGGCCTGACTTCGGCTGTTTCAGAGGGAAATCTGTGAGCGTCAAAACATATATACTTCCGAGTCACGAAAGCTGATAATATGTCATAATAAAAGTCACGGTAGGATACTTTCACACATATCCCAATTCAAATAAGTTCTAAGGGACAGCTTTGTCACTATAATTCATCATAGGTTTTCTGAAGGGTTCTGTTAGTTTCTTCAGCCCAGTTTATTCAAATAAAAGTAGACAAGGGAATTGTTAGTGAATTCAACTGAAGTTCGTATTAAAACCCGTCTTCATACGGTTTGACCATACGCACTATCCGTACTCACGTCTTTGCGATGTGTGTTCTGCAACATGGCAGCGATCAGGGGAAAGGTGGCACAGAGTTGTCTGACAACATGTTTCTTAAGACAGACGGGCATCGGCAGTATCAGCACTTTTCCACTCCTTGCGACACGGGGCGAGGTTTGTTCAGCCTTTGGTTTTAAAGCGGTGTTTGGTTGTGGTGATAATTTATGATGAATTAGGATTAGCACACTGACAAGCATATGACTTTGAGACCGGGGCAAACAGCTACATATAACGTTAGCTAATACCTCTGTTAGCCAAGAGACCTTGCCCTATCTAAGAATGATGATGTGTTTCCAGCAACACATTTGTATGATTGCTAAACACCATACAAATATTAAGGCATAGCTTTGCCCTAGTCCTGTCAATCTTTCCAGACCTGTTACGTGAGTGTTAGCTTAACGTGACGTTAGCTTACGTTAGATCTTCATGTGCATGCTAGATAGCCTGTTGCAACTTAGTTAGGCTTGCTTGTGACGTTAACTTTACAACAAAGCGGCTGAATTGATAATGTATACATCCTGCTATTCTCAGACTCCTGCTATACAGACGTCTCATCTGCACACATATAGAGGAAGTAGGAGTCCTCTGGTCAGGGCGATCCTGGGGCGACACAAGGATGGACAACTGCTATTGGTCAGCTCGCTGTCGGTTAGACACAACAGTACACAGGTTTGTTTTTGCCACAAACAACTCCTCGAGATGTGCTCGGTCCGTATTCATTTGAAGGCCTAGCAGATTTAAGTATACACATTGTTTGGATAGGCAAAATGCATTAGGCAAAAGTTCACATTTTAAGTTAAACGTTATGTAGTTGCTAACTTTTCTATGCATTAAGAATGTATTAATATAATCATATTGATGTGTGGCATCTAACAAATCTATCTCACCCTCTCAGACATCAGGCAATGTTCAAGGCGCTGTCTCAGACACCACCACAACAGCTGCAGCGGCTGTTGACCCTGCCTCCTTCATCGCCCAACCAATCACAGAGCAGTTGGCTGAAGTTGCCCCCACGGTAGTGGACGTGCTGCAAGGGGTGGGAGCCGAGGTCAGGCTGACCGAGCTGGGATTGGGCGCCCACACACCAGTGGGGCTGGTCCAGAACCTCCTGGAGTACATGCACTTGGACCTGGGGCTGCCCTGGTGGGGGGCCATTGTCATAGGTAGGAGAACCCTTAAGCTTTCATACCCCTTCTCGCGTGCTTGCGTGCGTCTCCCAATTTTTTTAACTATCTAACAAGGCTACGCAAGTCTTCGACTTCCACGCCCACAGATGTCATGGGATAGTAGGCTTCTCTAAGGTCGTCTTCAAAAAAAAAAAAAACCGTCTGGCGGTGAATTGCTTTGCAACACGCACAATCTCTACCAGATTTTTACATGGTTACTTACCATGAATGCATTTCTTCTCGAGGTACCTTCTCTGTTTAAACATCATTTGCCCTTGTCTGTTCTGTATGCCATAAATATGTTAGAAGAAAAGTATCTGTTAGATGGTTTGATTTCCCTTGGAAATGACTCACTGTGGTTTAGTGTGAAGTCACGCTTCAGTGGGTGATGCTATGCCTTATGATAAAATGGCCGTGTGTGTGTGTTCCTCCATCCTCAGGGACAGTGATGGCCCGCTGCCTCGTGTTCCCGGTCATCGTGAAGGGCCAGAGGGAGGCTGCCAAACTCAACAACGTGATGCCGGAGATGACCAAACTCACCAACCGCATGAACGAGGCCAAGCAGAGCGGGAACAAGTTCGACTGTAAACACGCCTCTCTTCTCCGCCTAATTTAGTTCCTGTTTACCTTAGTTCAAGTTCGACTGTAAACACGCCTCTCTTCTCCACCCAATTTAGTTCCTGTTTACGTTAAGTCAAGTTCTTGTGCTCTTCTTTCAGTTAGTCTCAGGGTTTTTGTGGACACTTGTCGTAGGTGTTTTCTTAAAGTCATGTTTGATTGCTCAGTTTAGCTCCATAGTTCCATCAGATCATTGCTCACAGGATTGGTATTCTGTAATCCGTTTTCTTTTTAGTTTAGAAAACTAATACGGATCTCGGACATTTTTAAGTTGTGTTATATATTTGTGTGATAAAGAAAGGGATGTATTTATATTTGTGGTTGTTTTTCTATTCACTGAATTGCAGTTGCAAAGGCATACTCCGAAATGATGCTCTTCCAGAAGAAGTACGATGTGAATCCACTTAGGGGCTTCCTAGTGCCTCTCGTGCAGGTTAGAAAAGTGTCACATCTGAACACACACACACACACACACACACACACACACACACACACTTCAACCACCTCTTCACCCCTTCATAATCTGTTCCTATGTCCAGCTACAATGATGGCTTCACCGAAATAATAAAACCGCAAGAATAAGCTTGTTAAGACACAAAATGACCATCTTTAGACCTGTCTGAGGCGTGAGGGAAATGTAGGCGGATGCTGTCATAGTGCAGTAACCATGGTAACTCTCTTGCATTGATTTGAATCTCCTAGATGCCCGTGTTCATCTCCTTCTTCATCGCCCTCCGAAAGATGTCCTACCTCCCAGTTCCCAGCATGCAGACCGGCGGGGCGCTGTGGTTCCCTGACCTGACTATGGCAGATCCCTACTACATCCTGCCACTGGCCGTCACGGGCACCATGTTCGCCATCCTGGAGGTGAGGCTCTGCCATAAACCCCAAAACACATATTACATTTATTTACATTTATTTACATTTATTCATTTGCCAGAGGCTTTTATCCAAAGTGATTTACAATTGAGTCAAGCTGCTGTTAGTGAGGAGGCAAGTGATTAGTAAACACAAAGTAGTGATTCTAGTCAGTCTGACAAAAGGGCAAAAGGAGCAGACAGAAGAAGTGTACAGTGTTGGGCTTGTCAGAGGTGTTAGAAGGGTTAGGAAGAAGTGTACAGTAAGTGTGTGAGTGTTGGGCTTACCAGAGGTGTTAGAAGTGTTAGGAAGACGTGCACAGTAAGTGTGTGAGTGTTGGGCTTGTCAGAGGTGTTAGGAAGACGTGCACAGTAAGTGTGTGAGTGTTGGGCTTGCCAGAGGTGTTAGAAGTGTGGAAAGGGAAAGAAGGTGATCCCACTTATTAAATAGTGACCGTTATGTGTTAATCAACAACCACAAGATGCAATTAGCTGTAATTTGAAATTCACTAGAGATCATAATCTGTGCCATGTTTTTTTTTTCTTCATCTCTTTTCCCTCACACTCTCCTCTGTTCACCCCCTCCCTTTGTTTCTCTCCCTCTCTATTCTCTATTCTCTCTCTCTCTCCTCCCTAGCTAGGGGCAGAGTCTGGTGTGGACAACCCCAACCTGCGGGCGATGAAGACTGTGCTGAGAGTCATGCCTTTCTTCATCCTGCCGCTAACCATTAACTTCCCCACGGTACGTGATCTCACTTCCTCTGTATTTTCTCTTCTCCCCTCCCCTCCCCTCCTCTCTCCATTTAACCTGTACTCTTTTCTCTCCTCTCCTTTCTCCTTCTCCTTTTAACCTTTAATATCTCCAAACCTCTCCTCTCTCCTCCTCTCCCCTCCTCCTTTTAACCTTTAATATCTCCAAACCTCTCCTCTCCTTTCTTCTCCCCTCCCCTCCTCCATTTAACCTGTACTCTCTTCTCTACCTCTGCTTTTCTCTCCTTTCCTTCATGTATTATCTCCTCTCTTCCCTTCTTGATGCAGTGACTATGATGGCTCCCACCTACATCCGTGCCTATTTCCCCCCTCTTCTCCCCAGCGGTTTGTATTGTAAACTACACCCAGCCCTGTAACCCCGTTCGCTGACCCTCCTGCTCTCTGTCTCCCCCTGCAGGCGGTGTTTACGTACTGGATGACGTCCAACCTGTTCTCGCTCGGCCAGGTGGCGCTGCTGAGGCACCCGGTGGTACGGGACAAGCTCTGCATCCCCGAGAGGATCGTCCACCCGCCCTCTGCCATGCCCGCCCAGGAAGGCTTATTTGACACCATCAAGAAAGGTGGGGCCCCCCTCCGACCTGACTGCATCGAAGCAGGTGGTTGGGTTGAGAGCTGAGTGAGGAATGTTGGGATTGGATCACCTGGGCTGTATCGAAGCATCTGATTGGCTGAAAGCTTAGTGTGTAATGAGGGGATTGGCTTACCGCCCAGTTATGTGGGTTTAGTGGGGTACTTGGGCAGTGAGTCAATTATGAACATTGATTGTAGTGTTGAATTTGACCACTAGGGATCACTGTAGAGTAAAACCGGAACCTGAATGAGAATTGTATTCTCCTTTGGTAAGTGTTATGCCTTGGTACTGTAATAGGTTAGACATCATCTTTTATCACGTTCAGCAAGGCTCAAAGATGTCACCCATAATTCACTTTCACATAGGAAAATATACAACATTTGGTTGCTACCATTTGACCTTAATTATATTTTTACTAGTATATTGTCATGTGTGTTTGGTTGGGCTCAGTGTGGGCAGAGACCAGGGTGAAGACTGACATAGACCGGTGCCCTTTCGGGCTGGGTTCTGCTCATAGTTCTGGGTTTGGCTGCTACAGGGCTTGCTGTCGGAGAGTGTATGGCCGGGTGGATTGCTAATGCTAATTGTTGATTGCTAATGTAAATGAAGAGAAGTGAATGTGTGTGTTGCTTCTGTTTCTGCCACAGGGTTGCTGTTTGAGGAGTTATGTGTTGGTTTCTGTTTAAGTCATTAATGGTGTCAATGTATGTTATTTATAATTAGTATTATTATTATGAATGTCAGTCACATTCAGTAGTTTTAATACAGGTGTGTGTTTCCTGATGCTTGTATGTACAGTATGTCTATTTTTATGTGCATGTAATTTTTTTGTGCATATTATGTATTTGCTGTAAAGCACTTTGAGCTGCATTCTTTTGCATGAAAGGTGCTATATAAATAAAGTTTTATTATTATTTTATTATTATTGTCCCTCAGGTTGGAAGAACGCTCAGATTGCACAGCAGCTGGAGGAGAGGGAGAGGAGGATAAAAGGACACCTGGACATCGCCGCTAAAGGTGACACACACACACACACACACCTACCTGTAAATCACAGCTAAAGGTGACACACACACACACACACACACACACCTGTACATCACCACTAAAAGTGGCACACACGACACACCTGAAGTTAATAGAAGAAACATTGATAGAACACCAATAATGGAAACTTGAAATGGCCCTTTTTTAACTTCTTCAAACGTTGTTGTGCATCTATTTGGTCATCCAGTGTTAGAGGCTCCTAACTTAAGTAGCTTTTTCTTGTAGGTCATCTTTACACTCTCTCTTTTTCAACAGGACCACTGAGGCAGACGTTCACCGACAATCCTTTGCAGCAGACGGCGCCTGTTTCGACCTTGCCAAAGGCGTCCGACAGCAAGGCTGGAAAGAAGCGGCCATGGGAAGACACTATAGGCTGAGGGGAGGGTCATAGAGAGGTCTGGGCAGAAATTATTGGTTGAATGGAGGCTTACAAGTAAGCTTGGAAGGATGTGATTGGTTGATACCAAGGTGACAGACAGGAGAATACCTCCTCCACTGTGTACATATTTATTGTGTTGAAGTGTGCGAGACGTAGAGGAGTGTTTTTGTTTAGGGGAAGTGGGAGCATTGTACTTGTATTATAATCAATAAAGAGCACATTGGATGCCTTGACTATTTTGAACTGGTGGTTTATATAAGTCAAACTTCTGAACCAAACACAAATATCTATGGTAACACCACACGGAGCAGCTTACTGTGAGATATGGTGTTAAAATATCTATGGTAACACCACACGGAGCAGCTTACTGTGAGATATGGTGTTAAAATATCTATGGTAACACCACACGGAGCAGCTTACTGTGAGATATGATGTTAAAATATCTATGGTAACACCACACGGAGCAGCTTACTTGGTTTTAAAATATCTATGGTAACACCACACGGAGCAGCTTACTGTGAGATATGGTGTTACCATAGATATTTTAACACCACACGGAGCAGCTTACTGTGAGATATGGTTTTAAAATATCTATGGTAACACCACATACTCATGTGAGTGGTGTTAGGTTCAAGTGGGGATGTGTTCCATAGATCTGACCCAGTTCACCTGCTACCGCTCGCTAATGAGGCTGATCAAGTAAAGTTAAAAGTTAACTTTAAAACGATCAGCCGCCCCTTATTAGATGTTTGGTAACCAGTGTCTTTATTATTATTATTATTATTATTATGAAATGGAATGTTTAACTTTAACTACAAATCCCATCTATCAAAAGTCACCTCAGCCTTTGGCACATTTTCAGACTTAAATAATGTGAACTGTAAAACTGTTTTGTCTTATAACATTTAATAATGCCCACTGTATTTTTCCTCCATACCTTACACAGGTATTCGTACTAGTGCTATGTTTTAAACTATACTTTCTCCAAATGCTAGATCCTTCAAAATGTCATTGTCAACATTTCATTTCCTTCCCATCATTGTCTACAGTTAGTTCTGAAAAATAATTAAATATAAAATGGTATATAATGCTTTCATGGGTTTACACAGAATCAGAAAGTCTCTCCATGTGCGTCCCATGACGAGTCATCCTGTTACAGTCTTTCAGGTGTCCTTTGAACATTTGTCACTTTTAGTAACCTGACGGGTTGCTTGGCCACTGACAAAAAGAGTCTGTGATTGGTTGGTTGTGCGTGTGGAGTGTTGCTTGGCCATTGACCAAAAGAGTTTGTGATTGGTTGGTTGGTTGTGTGTGAGACAGGTGTTGCATGACCATGGACCAAAGAGGTTTCTGATTGGCTGTGAGTTGAGTGTTTTATGGCGATCGACCAATGGCTTTTCCAGTTTCAGTCTGAGAGGCCAGAGGACACGAGTTCCTGTGCGGACATGCTGAGTCTTAGTCCGTCTTCGGTTCGTCTACGTCCATCTCTGTCAGCACGGAGTAGCACACCTTCTGGATCAGAATGCCAGAGGAAGCTACGGAGAAGAGGGAGAGTGAGTGAGAGAGAGAAAATTATCATTTAATAATCATTTAGCTAAGTCTACATATGAACAGCTGTCAGTCTAAATAAATCTACATTTTCAGTGTCTAAAGCAGGCCTACTTTAAATATATATATATATATATATATATTTAAAGTAGGCCTGCTATATATATATATATATATATATATATATATATATATATATATATACACACACACACACACTTCATACACCCTTTATTAAATGTACATGAACCTGTGGGAACGTATGAACACATTTACTAGGCTCCTACCAATAAACTTGCGAAGCCACATTGGCCGCTTGTGGGCGGGAGTTTTGCAGCAGAGGAAGTAGACTGGCACTCCCGATAGGGCGATACCAATGCCAATCAGGGAGTTGACGGTGTCACTGTAGAGGGGCACAACCACCAGGAAGACGGTGCACATGCAGAAGACGATGGGGAAGATGAGGCTGAGCTGGAAGCAGAAGACAAAAAACAAGAGTCAATAACAAGGCCAAATGTGTGTGGTCTGTATACCCTATCTGAGTAGGGCAAATGTGTGAGGTCTGTATACCCTGCCACAGTGGTTGGAGCAGTGGTAAGGATGTAACCTGCATTGTGCAGACAACCACCACAGTCCCCACACTGGACTCAAACTCACAACCTTGGGCACTGGAGGCGGCTGTGCGAGTAAGCAGACTAAAACCCATGGGTGCTAGCGTCAGTCGCTAGGATGTCTCTTGAGGTGTCTGGGAGTGCGGTTTACTCACTGCACACACACACACACACACACACACACACACACACACACACACGTCTCTTGAGGTGTCAGGGAGTGAGGTTTACTCACTGCGCGCACACACACACACACACACACACACACACACACACACACACACACTAGCATGTCTCTCAAGGCATCAGGGAGTGAGGTTTACTCACTGTGCACGCACGCACACATGCACACACACACACACACACACACAAGCACGTCTCTCAAGGCATCAGGGAGTGAGGTTTACTCACTGTGCACGCACGCACACATGCACACACACACACACACAAGCACGTCTCTTAAGGTGTCAGGGAGTGAGGTTTACTCACTGCGCGCACACACACACACACACACACACACACACACACACGTCTCTCAAGGTGTCAGGGAGTGAGGTTTACTCGCTGCACACACACACACACACACACACACACACACACACACAAGCACGTCTCTTAAGGTGTCAGGGAGTGAGGTTTACTCACTGCGCACACACACACACACACACACACACACACACACACGTCTCTTTAAGGTGTCAGGGAGTGAGGTTTACTCACTGCACACACACACACACACACACACACACACACACACGTCTTTTTAAGGTGCCAGGGAGTGAGGTTTACTCACTACACACACACACACACACACACACACACACACACGCACACACGCACACACACGTCTCTTTAAGGTGTCAGGGAGTGAGGTTTACTCACTGCACAGCACTGTATCCGCTGGCTACTGTTACAAGGACCCTTTTAAATGGGTGTTGAATGTGGGGAAATTACATATTGAGATTACATGCAGTTTTACTGTTTCTTATGGATAAGGGCAAATCCAATGTGATTTGATGTGTGTGTGTTGAGGTATTGTGATGCATTTACGACTGGACATTTGAAGCATTGGATCTGTGTGTGTGTGTGTGTGTCTAATATTTTGATTCCTGTCAAGACAGAACTTCCTACTACCGTGTTTGTGATAGGAAGTGTATTGCATAGTTATAACATCAGGTTTGAGAAGTATTATTACCTTGTGACATGTAGTTCATTTATTCAGCCTTTGATTTATTTCATCTACCTAGTTTGATTGATTTACCTTTAAACAGGCAATTTGAAAAATATAAAGTTCAACAGATAGTTTAACTTGTGTACCTTTAAACATATCTTCTGATCGGTGCGGCTGTAAGCATGTACTTAGACTGGTTTGTCGTGTGATCGATGACTGTGATTACCTTGAGTGGCCGCGGCCGGTCAGGTTGCTTCCAGCGCAGGTAGAGCTGACCCAGGATGGAGAGGCCCACGAAGAACCAGTAGCTGAAGCTGTAGTAGTTGATCAGCTTGAAGATGTCCTCCACACACAGGTACACCAGTGCCATCGCACCCTGGAGGCCAGCAACATGGCTTCAGATACAGTTATAGCCACACTCACACACTCACACACACACTCACACACTCACACACTCACACACTCTACCTGTGTGACCCTGACTTAGCTTGGGCCATAGAAAAACAGACACACTAATAAAGATAAACTCCTTCGAGAAGATTGATTGGTTGTCAACTGCTGTGGTTACAGTAATGCTATTCTTTAAGTGAACAGCAGGGGGCACTACTGTGCAAAAGTGTGAAGTTAGCAGCACGTAATCGAGCATTGAGTGCCATCCATGAAAAACCAGCTACGTCGTAGGTTAATCTGTGTTTGTAAAATGAAACTGCATATGCAATTATCGGTTGACGCAGTGATATGCAAGTCAGTTGCATGAGTGGATAATGTGACAGATTGTTGTTGTCGTTGTTTTTAAATAAACACTAACCCAAACAGATGCCCAGGAATGACAGTGACACTTTACTATGTCTCTCTCTCGCTCACACACACACACACACACACACACACACACACACACACACACACACACACACACACACACACACACACACACACACACACACACACACACACACACACACACACACACACACACACACACACAACAGATGTTATGGTTGTATGAGGGGACTGACATTGAAGAGGAGAGCTGGGATGGGGGTGTAACGATGGACGTGAATCATGCACAGGTAGTCTGGCAGCTGGCCCTCTCTGGAGCCCACGAAGAACAGCCTATAGGACCACACACACACACACACACACACACACACACACACACACACACACACACACACACACACACACACACAAATGCACATGCATTCATACATGCATAACACACACACACACACACACACACACACCCCAAACAAAATGATGAATTGATAAGTTCTACAGACACATCAAACATGCACGACAAAGGATCTGTGTGTTGATTCTATCGCTGAAGACGAGCTCCAAAAGGCAACTGGCACCAATGAGGCTGATCATGACATGATGATGATAGTGATGAAAGTGGTAATAACAGCTCCAGGTTAAAGCCTGACTCGGGTGCAAACCCAGCCTTGCCACCTTTGGGTCACAACCGGGCCAGAATTAGGAATCAGCTGCTGTGGGGTATGTTGATGTAGAGGATAAAGTGCATCGTCTACTATAGTGGGTATAGTCCTCTACCGTATATAGAGTGTATATCATTCTACCCTATATAGAGTGTATAGTATTCTACTCTATATAGAGTGTATAGTATTCTACTCTATATAGAGTGTATAGTATTCTACCGTATATAGTGTGTATAGTATTCTACGGTATATAGAGTGTATAGTATTCTACGGTATATAGAGTGTATAGTATTCTACGGTATATAGAGTGTATAGTATTCTATGGTATATAGAGTGTATAGTATTCTACCGTATATAGAGTGTATAGTCCTCTACCGTATATAGTGTGTATAGTCCTCTACCGTATATAGTGTGTATAGTATTCTACGGTATATAGAGTGTATAGTATTCTATGGTATATAGAGTGTATAGTATTCTACTCTATATAGAGTGTATAGCATTCTACGGTATATAGAGTGTATAGTATTCTACCGTATATAGAGTGTATAGTATTCTACCGTATATAGAGTGTATAGTATTCTACCTTATATAGAGTGTATAGTATTCTACGGTATATAGTGTGTATAGTATTCTACGGTATATAGTGTGTATAGTATTCTATGGTATATAGAGTGTATAGTATTCTACCGTATATAGAGTGTATAGTATTCTACTCTATATAGAGTGTATAGTTCTCTACCGTATATAGTGTGTATAGTATTCTACCGTATATAGTGTGTATAGTATTCTACCCTATATAGAGTGTATAGTATTCTACCGTATATAGAGTGTATAGTATTCAACCGTATACAGAGTGTATAGTATTCTACGGTATATAGAGTGCATAGTATTCTATGGTATATAGGGTGTATAGTATTCTATGGTATATAGAGTGTATAGTATTCTACTCTATATAGAGTGTATAGTATTCTATGGTATATAGAGTGTATAGTATTCTATGGTATGCAGGTGGCGCTCACCTTGAGGCAGCGAGGATGGAGGCGTTGAGTCCTCCAAAGCAGGACAAGGCCACAGCCAGAGGGATGGTCCAGTTCATCACCCCAAACACACGATCCGCAAACGTCTGACCAACACAACACACAACAACACAACACACGTCAGATTCAAGGAGCAAACCACCTAAAGCAGCACTAAGGAGTTTTTGGCTTGGAGCTCCCCTTAGTGGCGAAACATGTTGAAATTTGCTTTCCTCGTTTATGACAAACTAGCGAGTCAACAACTTTGCTAACACAGTCAAGAAAAGATGGCTAGCTCTGAATCGAACTTGTATCCAAATGTGTCTTTCAGCTCTTCAGCCAACGAGTAAAAGCTGTTCCGATAGTGACTGTCACTACCCGATCCTAGTCGCGCATGCTCAGACACAAAGGACCGGGCGGCTCCAGAAATCTTACATACCGCAGTATTTTCCCTACAGACCCCCGATGGCAATGGCGGAGAGGCCTTTCTCCATATTAAAAGTAATTTTTTTTCAAGCTGTTATTTTAAGGTAAAATTGCTACATATTGTTACTTTAAGTATGTACAATACATTGCTTAATCGCAGAATAAGCCACCCGTCAGATCCCGAATGCCAAAGGTGAGTACTCAGGTGCAGTGCATATAAATGTACTTTAGATATCATGACCTCTGATATCTCGTCCTGTTTTAATGAGGGGTAATTTGAACATGCAGTCATGTCAGGTCATTTACGGGTTCAGTTATATTCATCCCGTCTGCATTCCTCCAGGGCTTTTGGACTTAAAGACTGAGACCAGATTATGTTTACTCCTCTGAAGCACAGCCATCAAAGGAAAATTATTCAAACTGATGAAAGAATGTAATATCTACGGAGATATTTTGTTAAACGAATGTTGTGTGGAAAGTTTTTTTTTTAGTTTTTTTACAGAGTGAGTAAATACACGTGTGGACTAGGCCTAAATCTACTTACCACAGCCACTGCATCACTGTCCAGAATGGCTTGAATGGGCAGCACGGCGTAGTAAGCCACATTGGTCAGGATGTAGATCACCGTGACGATGGGCATCGATATGGCAATAGATAGGGGCAAGTTCCTGCAATGACCACAGACAACCACCAGGCGGAGTCAGGCGAGAGAAAACAGGTGAAAAAGACAAAGCTCTCCTCCCAGCTTTACGTTGACATAGCAGAATGAAAAAAGAAATAGGGGGGTGCTTGTGATGGGTTTATAGTTTGGATGCCTATGTGTGTGTGTGTGTGTGTTTGGGGGGGGGGGGGGGCGGTAACAGGTCTCTAATCCTATGAAGACTCTAAGAACCCCCCAGTGCTCTTGTGAGCCTATCACACGGTAGGTGTTTCATTTTTCAGTCAGCGGAGTGGATCACCACACACTGACACACACTCACACACTCCCACACAGACACACACACACACACACACATCTCATTCCATTCCATTCTTGGGTGAGCAGGACCCACTCCACCACCTTCCTCCCTCATGTGTCTCTTCAGCTCAAGCAGAAGAAGATGAACACCATCACCTTTGATCTCAAGGCTACACACTGACTGACACACAGAAGGAAAGAGTTTCAGTTTCGCCTCTCCAGAAATGCATCTCGTCCTTCCTGCCAGAGGTCAAGGGAAAGTGTCCGCAATGATCTATACTTGATACACAATTCATGGACAAGGCTGCATGTTTGAGTGGATAAGGCTGCACGTTTGAGTGGACAAGGCTACAAGTTTGAGTGGACAAGGCTGCACGTTTGAGTGGACAAGGCTACACGTTTGAGTGGACAAGGCTGCACGTTTGAGTGGACAAGGCTACACGTTTGAGTGGACAAGGCTGCACGTTTGAGTGGACAAGGCTGCATGTTTGAGTGGACAAGGCTGCATGTTTGAGTGGACAAGGCTGCATGTTTGAGTGGACAAGGCTGCACGGGATAACAGCATTCATGGCAGCAAATTCAACAGTCACCATGAAAAGTTTACCAGTTCTTTTAATAATATCATAGGCTTCAATATGCCGAAGTTTGTTTCACTGATGTATTTTTCAGATGCGTTAAGTTCGCCCAGTGGTCTTTCGCCTGTTTTAAAGTGTCGGCGCGAACTGAACCTTCGGTGCGGACGCTCACCTCTCGGGGTTCTTGATCTCCTCAGTGACGAAGTTGAGGGTGTCCCAGCCGGAGTAGGAGAAGAGGGCGGAGTACAGGGCCAGAGCAATGGCCCCCGGGTCCTGAGACGAGCCCTCAAACATGTCCTCAAAGTTCTGAGTTTGACCTGAGACGGCGCACACACACACGCGCGCACACACACACACACACACACACACACACACACACACACACACACACACACACACACACACACACACACACACACACACACAAATAGACAGTCAGATATGAACATACACACACACAATCATAAACATGCTATGATAGTAGCAAGTGTGATAGAAAGAAGAAAAAACAGAGATAGAATGAGGGAGGGATAGAGAGACACAAAGATAATGTGAGGAAAAGAGAGAGAAAGGGTGGAAGAGAGAGGTAGAGATGGAGAGAAAGGGTGGAAGAGTACCCTGTCCGATCTTGACCAGTCCTGTGATGATGACGGCGATAAGGGCGATGACCTTGGCGTAGGTGAAGAAGTCCTGAACTCTCGTCCCCCACTTCACATACGCACAGTTCACAAAGGTCAGCAAGCCTGAGGGAGAGAGTAAGAACACACATAACAAGATCAGGATTAAACACACACACACACACACACACACACACACACGATCAGGATTAAACACACACAAGATCAGGATCAAACACACACACACACACACATACATAACAAGAAACAAGATCAGAATCAAACACACACACACACACACACACTAATGGGTTCAAGCACCCACACACACACACACACACACACACACACACACGAATGCTCATCCACACGCGCGCACACACACACTTAAGTGAACTATTCCATAATGCGGGTGTACGAGTAATAACTACCCTCCACACACACACACACACACACACACGTACCCATAACTACCCTCCACACACACGTAGACGTACCCATAACTACCCTCCACACACACACACACACACATGTAGCGATCCCATAACTACCCTCCACACACACACACACACGTATACGTACCCATAAATGTTTCAAAAGCTTACTGCAGTCTTTCTGAAGTAAACATGTGGTAAGGTGATGGAAGTGATGGAGGCCTTTCAGAGGGATTTTAGCTCATTCCTTCAGCGCCCCTCCACACACACCATGGACATGTGACTCCCCAAACGCCCCCCCCTGACCCCAGACCTGCCCTTGAGAGCCCCCCCTCCCTAATACACCACCACAGAGCCCCCCCTCCCTAATACACCACCACAGGCTTGCTGGTGCTGTCATCTTTAGGATCAGAGCAGGAAGGGAAAACACCAACTTAATCCTGGCAGGTCTGGACGCCCGCTGCTCTCTCCTCAAACCGCTCTCTCTTACCCTTTAATTTCTCTCCTTCATCCCTCTCTTTCTCTCTCTCTCTCTCTTTCTCTCTCCTTCACCCCTCTCTTTCTCTCTCACCATCTCTGTCTCATGCTCCTGAAAAAACAGCCACCCCTCTCTGATAAATAAAAGAAAAGAAAACAGACAATAATCTGTACTGCAACAGAAATGTGTGTGTGTGTGTGTTTCTCAGTCAGTGTGTTTACATGATGGTATAATTCGAATCTTTGCTTAGTCGGACTATGCTATCTTTCGGGGGAAGTGCTATTATCCCAATATACATGGCAGTGAATAAATCGAATCATTGGTCGAAAGCATGTCATATCCGATACGATAGGTGGCGCTGTTTTCATTACAACTAGTGGTGATACAGCCATTTCCGCTTGACCTCTTCACCACTACCAACAACAACAGTTGATTGAGCATGAATCGCGTCTGTTCATCGGTCCAGAAATGCGTGTTGCCTCTTGGGTTGTCCATCGCGTTGTTTGTTTGTTTCTGCTGGGCCAACGTGTTTATAAGTTACATTATTCAAAGGTGAAAGATAAAAGGCGAGAGAAACGCATGCACATTCACACACACACACGCGCGCAAATAATGGGTTACAGCCAAAACGCATTGCCCTTCTGCCAGTTGCATCAAATTGTTTAAGTACTTCTTCGCTGTCGATTTCCAAATCTGTGTGAATATTCATAAGAGCAAGTCCAGTCAGTCTTTTGTCAGTCATCGTACTTCGTAAGATATGTCTTAAGACACCCCATTGTACTGAATGACCGCTCAGCAGACGCTGTGGAAACGGGCAAATGTGCCGAACTTTCCAGGGCTTGATAAAGCTCACTGCATTTGGGCTGTAGCTCATTTAGCTGTTTCCAGCTCTATATCTGCATCGTCAACGCTGGGCATTAGTTGTCCGTACTCCGATTTTATAGTTTCCCCATTGTAATAAATATGCATTCATGATATTTTTCTATGACCGAGTTTGACAGGTATTGGTCAGGTAATAGTCGAGTGACAGCTGATTTCACAAGCATTAACTTTAAACCAGAATATTATAACGTGCCGGCATAGTCACCCCGTAATGCCGTGCAGCGGGCGCATACTGTTATACTTTATGTGATGCACTAGCGCTCAACGACGTTCCCTAGGCTATATGTTCCTTACCGTTCTAATTACATGTCGTTGTTCTGTGTTGGGACAGAGCTTATACAGGTGGGTGACGGTAGCACAGTCTGTTCGTGGGCATAAAGCCCGTGCCATTGTGACAGTGTGTTGTGTTTTAGTGTTTAATAAAAAGCCATAACAAATATACCACGCTTCCGTGATTTGTTACAATATAATGGTCTTGCTTCTATAATGTATAAACACGTAGGTTACAGGGTGGGTGTGGCAGAGAGAGAGAGGGAGAGCGATGATGCACACGGATATATCAGATTTAGCGACCGGAGCAAAGTTATGTTGCTGTAACGTTGAACTCTTTGCAATCAATAAATACAGTAGCCTACTTAATAGGCTAATTGATACAATATCTCCTCGTTTGAGTGTGGTTGTTTGAGTGCAATGGGAGTGTATGATCGTTATTGTCTATAAAGCAGTGTTTCTCAAACTTTTTCAGACCAAGGACCACTTAGCCAATAAAAAAAAAATTCGCGGACCATTTAACTAAATATCCCCGGAACAACATGCCTCCTACCCAAGACCTGGCGCCAGACAATTGTTAGCGCACACATGATTTTCGCGGGCTCTCCTTTTGTACGTACCAGTAGGCTAGTTATAGACATGACAATGCGCAAGGCAAAGCATCTGGAACCCTGATCCATGCGTGACTTGGTTATGTTACAAACTATAGTTCGCTCACAGCCTCATACTCCCATCACACACTCAGACAGACATCACAAAACACAACGATGCGCATACTGACCGCAGTATTTCACTACCAACAGTAGGCTAGCCCACTGGCATTAATACAGCCATCCTAGTAGTCAACTTTTCATAATTAAAAGCTGTCATTATCCAACGTCACACAACACAGAATATAGCCTAGTTATCATCTTGCTGTCTCAGCGGGAGAAAAACACAGTGTTTTGAATGCAACTCCGCGGCGAGATAATGCCCTATGAGGCTGAACCACTTTCTCCTTGTCTATGTTAGAGGCTTTCTCATTTAATTTTCTTTTCATAGTTCCTGTCTTAAGCCACCAATCCATGACCTTGTTAATAGATTAGGCAACTCTTTATTAGATTAGGCTACTGGCTGTGTTCTCTTCGTTCTGAGTTGTATGTTAGAAATGTCGCAATAATTTACTTGTGGCCGTCGCGGACCACACTTCATCATATTTGATAGAATGAAGAACAAATTAGTTGTGAATACTATCACCGAGTTTGAAAGGTATTTGGTCAGGTAACAGTCCTTTGACAGCTGATTTGCTTTCTGATTTGACAGTACTGCTGTGTGTTTTAAGCAAATAAAATGTGGACTGTTTACAAGCGGGCACCTGCTATCGTTGATTATACAGTAAATACGTTGTGAAATGAAACAAAAACACATCACAGTTAAAGATGTATTAGTATTGATTGATTCACATCGATATGAATGGATGACATGACTAACAAGTGGTGGGAAATTAATATGAAAGTATTTGTTCGGTGAATTAGCGCGCTCTGTCCAAACAGTCGCAGTCAACGTTTTTGTCAACACTGGCACCACATAAGTATCGTAATTTGAACGTCCTTATACGTTTTTAAGGAGGGGTTGTAAAGGTACTCATATCTTCGGACCTCTTCTGTTATGTTTGTTCATAGTCAACAAGAATAAGCTTGTGAGACAGTCTGCAGGATATTCATAAATAAACGTGTCATTAGTATGAACAGTTGAGACAACGTATCGTCTCTTTCGTCTTCCGGGTCACGACCTGGCAGGGAGGGAGGGAGGAGGGCGGCGGGATCTCAAGCATGCGCAAAGACGCAAAGTCCAGTTCCTTATCCAATTCACCGTTACATGCCGCAATAGTCGAACTATCAACTGGATTGGATCGAGTTATCCAGGGGTGTTAGTCCGACTATGTGCGGTCCGACTACGATCCGACTAAGGTGCTTACATGAAATGGATAATGCGATTTCAGTCCGACTAAGGCAGTTATTCGAATCCATGTAACCACGGTCAGTACCTCTCCCTCTCTCTGCCTGCTCCCCCTATGTCTGTAGGTGAGTGTGTGTGTGTGTGTGTGTGTGTGTGTGTGTGTCTCCCTCTCATTCTGTCTGTCTGTCTGTCTGTCTGTCTGTCTGTCTGTCTGTCTGTCTGTCTGTCTGTCTGTCTGTCTGTCTGTCTGTCTGTCTGTCTGTCTGTCTGTCTGTCTGTCTGTCTGTCTGTCTGTCTGTCTGTCTGTCTGTGCATGAATGTGTGTGTGTGTTTGTGTGTGTGTGTGTGTGTGTGTGTGTTTCTCAGTACCTCTCTCTCTCTCTTTCTGCCACCCTCTGTCTGTAAGTGTGTGTGTGTGTGTGTGTGTGTTTCTCAGTACCTCTCCCTCTCTCTGCCTGCTCCCCCCTCAGTCTGTAGGTGTGTGTGTGTGTCTCTCCCTCTCATTCTCTCATTCTCTCTGTCTCTCTGTCTCTCTGTCTGTCTGTCTGTCTGTCTGTCTGCCCCCCTCTGTCTGTAGGTGAGTAGGTGAATGTGTGAGTGCGTGTGTGTGTGTGTGTGTGTGTGCGTGTTTCTCAGTGCCCCTCTCTCTCTGCCTGTCTGTCTGTCTGCCCCCCTCTGTCTGTAAATGTGTGTGTGTGTGTGTGTGTCTCTCTCTCTCTCTCTCCCCCTCTCATTCTCTATCTTTGTCTGTCTGCCCCCCTCTGTCTGTAGGTGTGTGTGTACGTGTGTGTGTGTGTGTGTGTGTACGTGTGTGTTTCTCAGTACCTCTCTGCCTGTCTGTCTGTCTGTCTGTCTGTCTGTCTGTCTGTCTGTCTGTCTGTCTGTCTGTCTGTCTGTCTGTCTGTCTGCCTGCCTGCCTGCCTGCCTGCCCCCCTCTGTCTGTAAATGTGTGTGTGTGTGTGTGTGTGTGTGTGTGTGTCTCTCTCTCCCTCTCATTCTCTCTCTTTGTCTGTCTGCCCCCCTCTGTCTGTACGTGTGTGTGTGTACGTGTGCGTGTGTGTGTGTGTGTGTTTCTCTCTCCATCTCATTCTCTCCCTCGCTGTCTGCCCCCCTCTGTCTGTAAATGAGTGAGGTTATGTGTGTGTGTGTGTGTGTGTGTGTGTGTGTGTGTGTGTGTGTGTGTTTCTCAGTACCTCTCTCTCTCTGCCTGTCTGCCTGTCTGTCTGTCTGTCTGTCTGTCTGTCTGTCTGTATGTCTGTCTGTCTGCCTGCCCCCCTCTGTCTGTAAATGTGTGTGTGTGTGTGTGTGTCTCTCTCTCTCCCTCTCATTCTCTCTCTTTGTCTGTCTGCCCCCCTCTGTCTGTACGTGTGTGTGTGTGTACGTGTGCGTGTGTGTGTGTGTGTGTGTGTGTGTGTGTTTCTCTCTCCATCTCATTCTCTCCCTCGCTGTCTGCCCCCCTCTGTCTGTAAATGAGTGAGGTTATGTGTGTGTGTGTGTGTGTGTGTGTGTGTGTGTGTGTGTGTGTGTGTGTGTGTGTGTGTGTGTGTGTGTGTGTGTGTGTGTGTGTGTGTCGTGGTCTGTATTTTGAAGAAGTCTGCGAATCAGGGAAACAGAGCTGCTGACTACAGCCCTCCTGTAGGTTGTTTTTTGGTGGAGGAAACAGCTGAGACAGACAGAGAGAGAGAGAGAGAGAGAGGGAGAAGGAGAGAGAGAGGGGGAGAGAGGGAGAGGGAGAAGGAGAGAGGGGGGGGGAGAGAGGGAGAAGGAGAGAGAGAGAGAGGGCAGCGATGGAGAGAGAGAGAGAGAGAGAGAGAGGAGAGAGAGAGAGAGAAGGAGAGGGGGGCACGAGAGTTATTTCGTACTCTGTACTGTTTTTAAAAGTTTTGCTTTGGCAATGCAAAAAACTGGTCATGCCAATAAAGAGAGAGGGAGATGAAGAGAGAGGGAGAGAGAGGCAGATGAAGAGAAAGAAACGAAGAGAGAAACAGAGAGAGAAAGAAGAGAGATTTCCAACTGTTAGAAAATGGCTTGCATTAACCATGACCTTCACAGAAAGTGAGATGATGACGGAGGTCGTGGTCAAGGTGAGGAGGCACATGCCCATAGAGCTCGACCCAGTGGTGCCCACAGTATGAAGCGGGCACCCCAGGGGTGTCACAGACTCTCAGCAAACAGGGTGTGGGTTGAGGGGGCGAAAAAAAGGAATAATCCTACAGGTCAAATTAGGTATTGCAGTGCCCTTACAGCGTAGTACCCTGTAACTAACCTATTTGGTTCATAGATGATGAGTTCATAGCCTACTTAGTACTTGTATAACATGGTCAGGGCCTACTGTTTAGCCTATACGTTAGAGGGGATAGCTAGCCTATAACTATTAATACAAATGGACAGGGCGCCTAACATGAACCAATTCAAACTGTATTTAATCCAGTCAGATTGTATCCATTTTAGACAAGTTGATGAAAAGTCTGAAAAAAAAAAAAGTTTAACTGGTTCATGAAATTAACTTGAAAATGTTAGCTGTCCAAATGTAAAAAAAATGTTTGAAGAAAAAGCTTAATTAAAAGGCTATATGAGGCTATATATCTTTGCAACATGGGGGTTCTGTCAAAGGGGGGTCTGCCATGAAATGTTAGGGAACCTCTGGCTCAATAGAAACATCAGAGAGAGTGTGGGATAGAGAGAGGGATAGAGAGAGAAAGAAGAAAAGAACAGCTGATGGAGAACCGCCAAAGGGCAAGGATAAAGGAACAGCGGACTACCTGCTGATAACATCTACAGCCACCTGCCTCAAAGTCCCACAGTTACAAAGAACATTGACCACGGAACTACTGTACCAAGCTGACGAATGCAGAAAACAGACCAGTCATCAACATGATTCTAGAATACTGACACAGAGAACACAACATACGCATACGCAAGCACACACACACACACACACACACACACACACACACACACACACATTCAAACACACACACAAGCACACATTCAAACACACACACACACACACACACACACGAACACATTCACACACACAAGAACACATTCACACACACAAGAACACATTCACACACACAAGAACACATTCACACACACACACACATACAAGCACACACACACACACACACACACACACACACACATACAAACACCTCAAATAACTTCATTCTGTGCCCTAGTCACGGGCCGCTATCTCCAGCTCCATTTTTTCCCTGCCTCTCTCAACACACCTTATCTCCTCTGTGCCCCTATCAGCCTCTCTGCTTCTTCTAGTTCATAAACCCCAGTGTGCAGCATTCTAATCTACACCTTCATGTTGTCGTAAACGTGACACACAAACGGAGGACTGAACCGCACCGCCTCGACTCACACAAACCCAGGCAGACGCGCTCCAACCTCGTGGGCCTAACAGTCTCGTCCTACCCCGCCATTCCTCTAGCGTCCTCCTATGCCTTTTCTCGTCAATGCCAGGACGGTTGTGATCTCTTCATGAAACATACCCCAGTCCAGTGAAGTGGGCAGTGAGAGATCACTTGTCTGAAGGGTTTTCTAGAGAATAATACACAAGGTGTTCCCATGCTTGAAGGGAAGGGATGCCCAATGCAGAAGTACCCATTCCTCTCACCCCCGTCTCTCCTGTCAAGACCAGGATGTTTGTGACCTCTTTTGAAACAGATCCCTATCCAGTGAAAGGGGTTGTGGGATATAGGGTGTCTGAGGAATCTCTAAGAATAATAAGGCATGGCGTGGCAAGGCATGGCATGCCATGTTCCCATTCCTTAAGGAAGCGTCTGCCCGCGTCAGGGAAAACGGGACCGCCCTGACCTCGACAGGGGAGGGCAGGTCACCAGTGGGTACAGTGGCAGGCCTCTGCCCATCTCAGCATCAGTTCAGTAGACCAATGCAAAACTACCACTGCTCTACATCCTCCCGTCCTCTCTTCTGTCAATATGGTTGTGATATCTTTTTGAAACTGATCCCAGTGCTGTGAAGTGGGTAGGATAATAAATACGACGCCCCCTGCCTTCAGGAAGCCTCTACTGGTCTCAGACAGAGAGGGGAGGACGAATGTAGAAAATACCGTTCCTCCACCACCCCCCCTATCCTTAGTTCTGTCAATACCAAGATGGTTATGATCTCTTTTGAAAACCTATCCCTGCCAGGTGAAAAGGGTAGTGAGAGATCAGGTGTCTGAAGATCTCTGCAGAATAACAAATCCAGTGTTCCCATGCCCTAAGGACGCCTCTGCCCATCTCAGGGAAGACAGGACCACCCTGAGCTTGACAGGCAGGGCAGGAGGGCAGGAGGCTAGTGGGTGTTTACAAAAGTTGGGTTTCTCAGACAGAAGAGTTGGGGTGACTATGAAAAATAGGTTGGAGAGAGAGAGAGAGAGGGGTGCAAGTCACTGGGCATACCTATAGATTTGCTCATTTCGTTCGATATTGTCTATTAGCAGGTGTGTGTCTGTGTGTGTGCGTGTCTGTGTGTGTGCGTGTCTGTGTGTGTGCGTGTCTGTGTGTGTGCGTGTCTGTGTGTGTGCGTGTCTGTGTGTGTGCGTGTCTGTGTGTGTGCGTGTCTGTGTGTGCGTGTGTGTGCGTGTGTGTGCGTGTCTGTGTGTAGAGGTGTGTATTGTTGGGCAGTTGTCCTGTTCATACTCCACTTCCTCTGCCTCTTGCATTAGTGATTAGTGATCAAGGGTCAGAGTCTTAATGTGGCAAGGACTTTACCTTGCTACCATCAGCATGTTTTCATTCCTCAAAGGACTGCTTATCTGTTATCTCCCCCACTCTCTGAGTGTGTGGAGGAGTGAGTGGGCCAATCACAAGTTATGTGTGTGTGTCTGTGTGTTTAAGAGCGAGTGGGCGAATGACATTATGTGTGTGTGTGTGTGTGTGTTTAAGAGTGAGTGGTCGAAATTTCATTGTGTGTGTGTGTGTGTGTGTGTGTGTGTGTGTGTGTGTGTGTGTGTGTGTGTGTGTGTTACATTTGCATTTGCCAGTACACAAAAGGCACATTACTTTTCTAGAACATTTTCCAGCAGTCAGCGATGACTTTTTCCTTGAACTAACACAGAGAGACTACACATGATCACAAGAGACCACAAGAAATCGTATGTCCTTGCGAAACAACCACCACAGTCCTCTTCTCTTCCCCTAGAAGCCTTAGTCTGACCAGAGAACCCAATGCATGGAGTGCATGGAGACTCATTCCAAGCGGGAGGGGGTGGTTCATGTCCATCATCCATTGGAGCGGACACACACAATCTCAAACAGGTTTCACACTTGTGTCAGATCTGGGAGGAATGTGTGTGTGTGTGTGTGTGTGTGTGTGTGTGTGTGTGTGTGTGTGTGTGTGTACATGCGTGTGAGTGTGTCTGAAAGCCACAGCTCAAGTGTGTGTGTGAATACCACCCCTGTGTCAGACATGAGATCACGAGGCCGTGAGCCGTTTCCTTTCTGCTGAGCGCATGTGAAGGTCCCAGACTCTCCCTTCCTCTTTCTCTCCCTTCTCCTCTCCTCTTTCTCTCCCTTCTCCTCTCCTCTTTCTCTCCCTTCCTCTTTCTCTCTCTTATCCTCTCCTCTTTCTCTCCCTTCTCCTCTCCTCTTTCTCTCCCTTCCTCTTTCTCTCCCTTCTCCTCTCCTCTTCCTCTTTCTCTCCCTTCTCCTCTCCTCTTTCTCTCCCTTCTCCTCTCCTCTTCCTCTTCCTCTTTCTCTCCCTTCTCCTCTCTCTCTCCCTTCTCCTCTCCTCTTCCTCTTTCTCTCCCTTCTCCTCTCCTCTCCTCTTTCTCTCCCTTCCTCTTTCTCTCCCTTCTCCTCTCCTCTATTCCAACTTTCATCACACGTTTCTACGTCCCCTCATCTCGGTCCTGCCCTACCCATCATACCATCACAGCACTGGAATACATCATGTTGGTCATGTGAGCATTGTATGTGAATCACTCCCCCTTCCTCTTTCATTCCCCTCTCCTCTCCTCTCTTTATCCTGTCCTCATCTCTCCTCTCCTCTCCTCTCTTTATCCTGTCCTCATCTCATCTCTCCTCTCCTCTCCTCTCCTCTCCTCTCCTCTCCTCTTCTCTCCTCTTCTCTCACTTTCACCACACATTTCTACATCCTCTCATCTCTCTAAAGTCCTTCAAACAGTCTCCTACCCTTCACAGCATCACAACACTGAAACGTCTCAGGATGCACATGTGAATATTGGATGTGTACTGTATGTAGAAATGATTCTATCCTCTCGTTTTTCTGCTCTTCTCTGTCCACCTGGTGTCCATCAAGTACAAGCACTGAAACAGCTCATTTCTGTTGTACGGGATATATGCAATAGAGAGATCATCTGTTGGAAGGGATATATGCAATAGAGAGATCATCTGTTGGACTTATTTTTGTCCCTCAGTTCTCTGAGTCAGGCAGCCCATCCCAACGTTGAGGCTTTCTGTCTGAGGGGTCTGTTCCTCTTTCCTCAGTTTCTCTTTCTCTCTCTCTCTCTCTCTCTCCTACTGCCCTGCTCTATCTGTGTTGGGACAGCATATTCCTGCATTGCAACAGCGCGGCATGATCACAGTTAAGCATGGAGGGTTTCTTCCCACCACTCTCACACCCTCTCTCTCTCACACACACACTCTCTCTCTCTCTCTTTCTCTCTCTCTGTCTGTGTCTGTATCTATATCCCTCTCTCCGTCTCTCTCTCGTTGCCCTCCCTCTCTTCCTCTACTCCTCATAATCATTGTCCCGCACGGTTTTATTGTTCAGTTCTTCCGCAGGCGCCTCCGCGGTTGAGAAACTCTCTTTACAGCCCTGGGCCCTTCAGATGTGATTAAGCCATCTGCAACCTATCTGCAAAGATCACATACCTGTATTTTATTAGGCTGTTGGTCTGCCCTGGACTGGATTAGTGGCCTGTGAACACTAAGCCAACAGTTCACTGGAACAGACACGGCAGAGTGAAGATAGCACACAGTACTATGACATTTCAGAGCACTTTCATGGTGTTGTATGTTGTATGTATGGATTTATTTATCATTATTATTATTGTTGTTGTTGTTGTTATTGCATTATGTAGTGTATATAGCCTACACCGAGTTATGTACTGTGTATAGCCTACACATTATTCTACAGTTATATAGCCTACACAGAGTTCTACACTTATATAGCCTACACTGGGTTCGATTGTGGATATAGCCTATACTGGCCCCTACAATGTGTATGGTGTGTACTAGGTTCTATAGTATGTATGGCGTGTACTAGGTTTTATAGTATGTATGGCGTGTACTAGGTTCAATAGTATGTATGGCGTGTACTAGGTTCTATAGTATGTATGCCCTCAGGTGTATAAGTAAAACATAACCAGGCCTTTCACTGCACAGGGTCTGCGTTGAGTGGAGGGTTTGTGCAATCAACTTCCAGCCCACTTCCTCCTGTGTGACTCTGCCTTTGTGCTGACCTATCTCTGCCTCTCTGGAGTGCTACATCACTTCCTCTTTTGAGGATTTGGGCCAATCGAGTGTGGGTACAGGTCATATCAGGTCATATCAGATGTGAAGCTGTGACCGAATCTTAAAGAATATTGTGTGTACAAGGGGTCACACAATGAGCAGTTTATTTATTTAATTTAAAGCCAAGTCACTCATTAAGTACCACATGTGAAACAAAAGACGGTCAGTCTCACATTCATCCCTCCCACCGGGTGTTTTTTTCCCCATGATGCAATCCTGCCTTCTGACTATTCAATCAAATCTAAAGAGATTCACCATGTTTGGAGTAAGTTGTAATGAAACACAGACATGGATACGCACACACTCACCATTCATTTTCAGAGGCCCTCACGAGAAACACACAAACAAACCCTCACATACTTACATTCCCCATTCATTTTCAGCGGCTCTGATACAAACACACACACACTCCTGACTCACATTCAAGTTGAGGCCTTGACACACACATACACACGCACACACACACACACACCACAGCACTTACAGATGCACGCTGCGGCCAGCAGTCGGTTGGCAGCGTAGGGGGCGATGCAGGTGGGGAAGATGGGCTGCACCATGTAGTTGGAGAAGGTGATGGCGATGACCGCCTGGCTGGTGGGCTCGATGATGAGCAGCGACGTCCACAGGCGGATGAAGGCCAGGAAGCCGCCGAACGCCTCCAGGATGTAGGCGTAGCTGGCGCCCGACTTGGTGATGGTGGTGCCCAGCTCGGCGTAGCAGAGGGCGCCGAACACGGAGAAGGCGCCGCCGATGGCCCAGATGACCAGCGACAGCCCGTACGAGCCGCTGTACATGAGCACGCCCACGGGAGACACGAAGATGCCCGAGCCGATCATGTTGCCCACGATCAGGCACACGCCGTTCAGCAGAGAGATCTCCTTCTTCAGCTTCATGCAGTCCTGGGAGTCAGCTGACTTCAATGGGCCCGTGCCATTGGTCATCTCCGCCGGTGACTCTTCCTGTGTCAGGGCGGGACTGTAAGACGCCATGAGTCCAAGTGGAACGGATGGGATGCGTGATGGGGATTGGTCCGATTAGTGGTTATATACTAGTTCAGGGTATTGCTATTGGTCCAAATAGCTGTCACTCAGAAAAGAGTCTTGCCTGCAACAGTCTCAGTGGTCAGTTGTCAGCTTCAGCTTGCGTGGTTACGATATCATCTGTGGACCAGAATAGAGATAGAAACACAGTTCATTAAGAGTCATTTAAATGAAGCTCTATGTAATTATATTTCTGGTACACGGAATACCTGGAAAAGTACTTATTTTCCCTGTTAGCTTGACAGACAAACATAGACACAGTTTATTGCCATTTCCTCCAGATGGCTATTTGAGAACCATTAGTGGCTTGGGTAAATGGCTTTTCACGGTTGGGTACATGGGCATAGATGGATACAGAGTCTGCATCACAAACACACTGAACGCCACTCCGTTATTCTCTAGTAAAAAAAATTCTGTTTACAGAGCCGTTCCTTTATTCTCATTTCCATAGTGTCAGGACTGATAACAAAAAGTCCAAAGGGTTACAAAGATTTAGAGGGCTAAATTACTGAACACACACATGCAGTCTCCCACACACACAAACACAACTGACTCATTCACTTGCTCATTCACCACCCACACACACACACACACACACACTCTCACTCACTCTCTGACTGACTGACTGACACACAGACACACACACACACACACACACACACACACACACACACACACACACACACACACACACACACGCACGCACGGCACTCTTCCTGGTGTCAGCAAGTTGCACTCTCAGTCATGTGCTTCGCACGGTTCATAAGGAAGCTAGAGGCTGTTTGCAGAACTGCACTTGGTGAGGCATACTAATCAAGTCCAGAGAGTCACAGACATTGGCTAGGATCTGGTCCTGACGTGATAAGGATCTTGTCCTGGATGTAGTGCAGACCCGTCAGCACCTTATGAATGGACTGGACGCTCTCCAGAGTTAAGCGGTATCAGTGTTCTCCACTACAACCAGAACCCTAGGCTCCCTGTTATAGAACACCATGTGCCGTGACCAAGATACCGGTTCACAAGAGTACGTCAGGCTTTGAGTGGTTTGGATCATTCCTGGGTGCACGCTCATCATTTTCTATGAGTTACGTAGAGCGTCGGTCACCCAAGGGAAAATCCATTATAACAAACATTAGTGCACAGATGACCGCAACACATGGTGAAAATGTGGCATTTTCAGTGACCACAGAAGGCATAGGACTCAGAAAGGCATACGAGACGCAACAATACACATCTTGGCCTGCAAAAATACACGTTTGTTGAGGTCGTCATCCAAAGAAGACAGTGGAGTGTAATGCTGTCTGCCTACTGACAAGCATGCAAACACACACACATTTCAACTCTTAGGGTTGATCTACTCTTGAAAATAATCACAAAACTGTATGTGTGTTTGTGAGAGAGAGAGATTGTGTGTGTGTGTGTGAGAGAAATAGTGGAGGACACTGGAGAAAACGAGAAAAGCTCTACCTGGATGGACAGATAAACAATGAGAAGATAAGACAGTGGAGATAGCGAAGGAGAACAGTCACGCTCAAAGGGAGGGCTCGAGGGCCGTCCACATGATTGGTGACAGCAGACAGGACTGTAATCAGAGGAGAGCCTAAGGAGTACAAGGTCCAGAACGCTGCGCCGTGAGACCTCCTACATCATAAAAATACCATAAAATATCTCCGAAGGTTACATCCTGTACACAGTCCATGTCATGTATAGGGGGGGGGGGACTGAATGTCACTGGTGTCAGTCATACCTACAGGAGCGCAGAACATGAGTTGATATAGGCTATATGTGGCTGTTGCTGCAGCTACTGCTGCTCTGAAACAGAGACTTGAGAGAGCAATAACATCCTGTATGAGGCTTCACAAGGCCAGCACTTACGTAATAAAGAAAGAATACTTTACATACAAACACTTCCATGTCATAATAGCTAAACATTATTATACAGTATGCTCTTAATACTTAAATTATTGAAAATCACATGGAACACAACGATGTCTTTGTAGTAGGCCCTCTGATAATAACAGAATGCAATAGTCTTGATTAGTTTCTTACCTTTGCAAGTCCAACAGGTAACGATTCATCTATTAGTTGCAGCTGTGATTGACCGCGAATGACATTCTCATTGGACGCTATTCATTCGGCCTCTCGACATCATCGTTGCCATGTCATACGACCAAGTTCAAATGAAAACGTATTAACATATGTACACAGCCTCTGGTAAATGTTAAAGTAATTCTTCATGCGGGTCGGTCTTTCGATGGTTCCTTCTGGCCAGATCTCTCCAGCCCACGCTGACTCTGAAGGTGTACGCGGCTTTAATCAGTTGAGACGCTTCTGCTTTCTCACAGTAGGCTACAGCGGGTGGGAGGGGGAGGGCGTTAGATACAGAGGGGAAGACCACTTCCGACAGGTTTACTTTACTTCATGTTTTGCCTCATTATCTTTTTTATGTTCACCATAAACCACCATCACCACATTAAATCTCTATAAATAGGCGACAGTAAACTACAAACTTGTGCATGCGTTTCCACTTTCAATGCTGGTCCATTTCTGTTATAGACTACCTTGAGTTATAACTTGAGCTGACTTTCACAATACATATTCTGATGTAAATACAATATCAAGGTAACAGGTAAATAAATGTGTGTTATCACGAGTCTAGAAAACCAACTTTCCAACAGTCAACCAACATTCGAGAACCGGTCACCCGATGCTGCTTCCAGCTTTCAAATCAGTGCATTAAGCCATGGAGCGCCCACGTGTGGTCTGATTGTGACATCACTTTCCTCCTCGCTTTTCTGCCCAGCTGTTGTCGACACGGCGTCTCCCTCATGCGGTGGCCTACCATATCGTCTCACTGATCACACCAGGTCCAGGTGGATTTTGCCGTCGTGTATCTCAGGTTCTGTCAATTCAAAGCCGTCCCATCATAGTCATAAAACATTTCTGTAATAGTTTCTGGATTGGGGATGAGGGCCGCACGGTTTGGTGAAAAAGTCCTCTGAAAAAGTCCTTCCTGTGTTGTTTGCAATGGCTAACCCGTATGCCCGTGGAAATGTAGCAGCAGGTGGCCCTCCTTCAGTTTTAACAAGCTCAGCCTTTTTTTCTGCTTGCTGTGAACACATGAATAGGCCATTACAACTGTAGGCAGCAACCCACCTGACCTATACTCAGCATTAATGAGAACTATTAATGCATGGCCTAACACTTGATGTGAAAATATTCTGACTTGTTGCAGATGCACTTTCAACTGGGGTCGCAGCTGAAATTACTGTTAGAAGGAAGTTATCCTTAACGCAACAGCATTACATTCATTTAGCCTTGTAAATATATAGCCATATATCTTATTTCATTAACAGTGACTAACTGTAGCCCATGTGTAGGCTATAATTCAAGAATCCTAATTTATTTTACATATTTAGCTAGATTATTGTACGTGTCCTTACATCTCAGTCTTATTCAATATGGCTAGTGGGGGTAGGGGGTATGAAAATTACACATACAAACTTTACATACATAGAAAAAGACCAGTTGCTGTTTATAAGAAACACATTTTATTTGTATTTTACTTGTAAGGCACACCCATCTGAGTTGGACTGAACTGAATAACCACTAATGTGGTATGTGGGGCTTGGGTGCAGAACAGTGCAGAAACATTTGAAGAAATCCTTGTTTTTGAGGAACGTGTGTGTGTGTGTGTGTGTGTGTGTGTGTGTGTGTCTGTCCAGGGCCCTGGAACAGCCACATTTTGCTCGCCAAGACACAATCGTGTCAAATACACACAGTGGCCTGTTACGGTTGGCAATAACAGTATCATCATATTTCTACTTGATAACTGAGCCAATGTCCTTTCTTTCCCCTTGGACAATAGACACAAAGTTTTCTGCCAAGTCAGCCGCTCTCTGGTGCCGCTTCTGTTTGGCTGCTTCTCCTTTTCACCAACAGCGTTCCTCCAGTCAGTGACGTCCTTTGTAAGAAAACTAAAGTAAGAACCCTTTGACCTCCTAAAACCTTTCAGTAAGTTGAATCCTCATACGAAAAGGTAGCGGAGCCATTCATATGTTGTTCTCTCACTGGGCATTGTGCTTAAGCTGCTTTCCTCCAAATGCCCCATGTGGGTAGCCATGCTGTTCTGGTGCTACCCACCTATTTTTGAGGCAAGCAAACTGTAGTGCGCTAGCAAGGAAGCCTGCACAGCGAGACAGAGATCTCAGTTTTATTGCAGCTTCTTTGCCCCATACATCACATCACCATGGGAGAGACACATTATTGGGTAGCAGAACACACACAGAGCAAGGGAAAAGGAGGCAGGTCTGAGTTACACTCTGACATGATTAAGATACTGACAGTGGACAGTGCTTCACCCTCATCTGCCAAGTTGTCAGTGAGCCCGACAACCTTGTTGTTGTTGAATACAATTATACTTATCCACAACTCCGGAGTCCGAGGTATCTTGAGTGAATTTTCACCTAACACATAACGCATGGCTAAACTAAGGCATCAACAGCATAACACACACAGGCAAAATAATAACACTTACACGCACTAATGCCAGACACAAAAGGGACCCATAAGTTATCCACTAACAGTGCAAACGGCAACAACAACACCAACTCACCAGAGCTGCTGGGGTACAATGAATCCCATCCTGCTGTCCTCACTGGTTGCCGCTAGAGACCAGGGATAGCTGCCTGCTGCTGCTGAAGACTGGAGAAGGCTGTCGTCATCACCCAGTGTGGCAGCCCGCAGAGCCGAAACCGCTGCATCTCGCGCCTTGCTGCCTCACACGGCTGCTGGGACAGTGCGTCTGCGTGGAGACGACCAGCTAAGTGACAAATCTTGAAGTCTCAATCCTGCAGGGTCTCGAGCCACCTGTTCCTCTGGCTCTCTGACGCTCAGCAGCCAGGTGAGAGAGGCGTGATCAGTGCGCAGCAGGAAGTGTCTTCCGTAAAGGTAGGCTCGGAAGTGGTGAATTCCCAGGAGAACAGCCAGCAGCTCTCCACGAATGACACAGTAGTTTCTCTCTGGCCGGGTGACACAGTAGTTTGTCTCTGGCCGGCTGAGTGAGTGGCTGAAGCAGGCCAATCACCTGTTCACTGCACTCCCCCTTCCTGGGTCAGGACTACACCAAGCCCCACATCACTACACGCATGAGACTTCTTGCCTTTCATCTGGATATGCTCTCTGGTCACCGTGGCGATGCAGAGCTTTGTTGCCAGGCTGACCTGATGGCCTTGGATGTCGTAGAGCTGTTGCCGTAGCCTGGCGAGCCACCTCCTCCTCCTCTTCTTCGCTCTCGTTCAGCTCAGCCTGGCACAGACATTGCTTCGGACCAAGGGACTGTAGGATGTGCTCCAGACACTCTGTCTTGTCTCAAGGCCGCAGCAAGAGAGTCGGGGACGCTGGGACGGATACCCTTCGCTGCTCTGGCTGCAATGCCCGGACGCAGGGCCTGCAGCACAAGCTCCTCCTGCTGACTGGCGTTAAAAGTGGGGTAGCCCCAGCGAGCGTAGAGGTCAAAGTTCAGCCGCATTTCCACCCAAGCTCTCCTTCTCTGACCGGCGCAGGGCAGAGAGCCGGTCGCAGGTGACACCGGCGAATACCTGGTGGCCGAAGCGATGCTGAACGGCTCCCGTAATGGCAACCACCACTAGGAGCGCCTTCCCCTCTAACCCTGCTACTTGGTTGCCAGTTTGTTTTGGAGCGCCTTCCCCTCTAACCCTGCTACTTGGTTGCCAGTTTGTTTCACTGACCTGCCATTGAAGCTTGCCGCCAGCTATATCTCCACCAGGTAGGTTTTTTCTCCCCTGCCGCTTGGTGGTCTTTCACCTCGGCGGTTCCGTCATGGCTGTGCTGGTAGCCTGCTGTACGACAGTCAGAGCAGACGTTGGTTCTGGTGCTCCTTGCATGGCTGTGTCCTCCAGCAGGAGAGGGTGGGCTAGCATCCCTGGTCCTTTAATTTGGTTTAATTTTACTTCGGCACATAACTCCCTTGCTTCCCGTCACTTTGGGCATGGAATGCTGGCACCATCTTCCACTCTTGCCTGTCACCTTTGGATTAGACACACAGTCGGACACACAGGTAATAAGATTCTAATAAAATTAATAAAATAAAATTCTTCCTCAATATTCTCTCCCTTTCCATTTTGACCAGTACATTCACCATGTCTTCAAAAACGAACGATAATGTCATTCTATAAAGAATACCAAAGTTGAATTGATGCAGGAATCAAGCACATTTAGGTGCAGTAATTGACAACTGAATGACATGGATAGCAAAGATATTCAACGCAGACCCAATTTACAGGGCAAAGACGCTAACGCAGAAGGGAGAGTACACTGTGGTATTTACTTACAACACACTGACTCTAATCACTAACAGAACATACACATCAAGGGAGCCCGAATACATTCCAAATTTGAACATTAATCACAACATGAACATCAACAGAGAACACACAGAATTATGAGAACTACACACAATCAGGAAACACAGTAGGAACGCACGCTACTTTATAATTGCCTTTACTCCAGACTCTGTACCAAGAAACCGTTTGGAACGTTTCTCACAGATAATGGCATAATGTTCATTGATTGGTCTTACTGGATATGGTATGCTGTCAATACACACACGCGCCACCTGCTGATCCCAACGTGCGTCTACAATTCCAAGTGTTGTCAGTAGACGTGGTGATGCAAGGGGCTGCGCTCGCATCCTCGCATGGCCTCTCTCCTCCTCAGAACTCTTCTCACGCACAGCGGACACTTAATAACAAGTCTAAACTGAATCAAATGCACTCGTCTTGGACGACAAGTTCTCAACAGCTGATTTTTGTTATCCAGTTGTATTTAGCTTCAATTTCTATTTTTAAATCTGAAATAAATGACCTCATAGCTGGTCACCGGCATGCCACTGCTTTCAAAAATGGTTGAGATTGAGCAAAGGAATTCATGAAGTGACTAACGTTAATGTATCAAAGTAGGCCTAGCCCACATCCGTTCGTGAGAATCTCTCACAACTATCTTCGCATAAATTAGTATTAGAGTAATGAAGAGATTATTAATTTATTATTACTATCATTTAGTACAGTTAGATTGGAGTTGTAATTAAGATGGCATAGGGTAAGACTTATTTTCTCACATATTTTAAGGGTATTCATGAAAATCGGCGAAAGAAACTGTCCGTACACATTCCATCAGCTGTGTTCTGCGAATTAAGAATGGACACTTTCCTAATCCAGAGTTGTAAACAGCTGTGGGTCCAAACATTTACCAGAAACACCTAATAAACTCAACAAAGTTGCGATGTAATGCGTAAACTTTCCATCAACCTACTCGCATCAGGCTCTACCTTGTGTGAATCGGGAGTTAATCTACCCCCTACCGGAGAATACATTTGGAAACCTGGCTAGTGTCTCTGATTAAATGAAGGCGAGAAGTACCCCTAAATCCTATCAACAGGTTGATTAAACAATTTACACATGGTCCAGCAACTTCACTATTCAGAGTCTGTCAAGGATGCATTGAACACCAGGTGCATCTTTCAACTTAAGTTGAAGCCTTAAGTAGCCTACTTATCCTATTGATCTGAATCAGCCTAATCAGTATCACCAGCAATATAAATTACAAACAGAATTTTTCAGTTTGAAAAATAAAAGTGCATTGATTTATCAAGTTTTGTATTGGCAGCCATCATGGTTGGCTTCTTAAATCAGTTTGAGGCTTTGCAATAAGTTCAGCAAACTTTCAGCTGTGGAACATAGTCTCCATCCTTAGATCCTCAGAGTTGTACAAACTCTCTTCACCCCTAATAATAAGATGCCACCATTAATTGCAAAAAAATGCATCATCATCGGTGGTTGAGAATTTCTTCTTTTTATTTATTTATTTTGATTGAGACGTGTCTTGTCTCTGCGAGGGGGAAAAAGTGCATGTGGACAAACTTTTAACACATGCCTTTTTCTGGCCCATTGTCTTACTCTCTCTCTCAGCACCCACACATTCCTCTCCTTGGTTACCGGTTGTCATGGTTTCTGGAGCGCAGCAGTGGGTGGATTAGAAGCCATTTTGGGGACAGCTGGCCAGGTCGCTATCGCACAGTCCCCTGTCCTGTTCAGAGACAACCAGGGGGGTGCAGGGGTGTGTGTGTGTGTGTGTGTGTGTGGTGTGGGGCTGGGGGGTGGGGGGTGGTGGAGGCTTTGTGTGAGGATTAGAGCTTCCTGTGTGTGAGCCCATTACATGGGTGAGGGGGGTAGGGGGTGGGGTAGAGAAAGAGAGACTGAAAGAGGGGGAAAATGAAAGAGAAATTCAATGACTGAGAGTATGAAAGAGTATGAAACAGAGAGTGAGAGAGAGAGAGTGAGAGAGAGAGTGAGAGAGAGGGAGGGAGGGAGGGAGGGAGAGAGGGCCTCTACAGCTGCATGCACAATTGCACAGCTCAAGTCACATACGCGCATAAATAAGCCTGCACACATACTCACTCAGACGTACACACACACACACACACACACACACACACACACACACACACACAAACTCCCCGCACAGACCTGTGAGAGACAAGTTGATGAAAGAGAACAGCCTGCCTCAATAAGAGCACAATTAGTCGACAGAAAGGGCCAAAAACAAAGAAGGCCAGAGAAAGAGAAATCCCCTGGGGTAAAACTACAGACAATGACATCACCACAGCCAAGACAACAATGCCTGCATAACTTCTCAAATGTATCACACATGGCATTAGCCTCCTTGTTGTAAATAAGACATCTCGTAGAAGTGAGGATTCATCATTATTGCTTTAATCGTTTTCACGACAACAACATCTACAACTTCTTTTAAAAATCTACCACGACTAAGTAGGGTACAGTGCGGAAACTCGAGTAGAAAGCGTACGGTGCGTTCATGAGCAACTGGGAAGTGGGAAAGTTCCGACCTCTGAGTGGGAACCTGAACGCCTGTCAAACTCGGAACAATACCGTCGTCTGCTTGTTGTAATTATGCGAACGCTCTCAACTTGGAAGTGGGACGTTCCGAAATGGGAACCTTCCCAATTCCCAGCTGCCTGAACGCACAAACAGTCATTGCGTCTCTCAAGTGCTTTGTGAGAGGAAGGAACACACGGTAAATCCAGTGAGGTCAGCCGTGTTCTCCAGCGAGGCCAGCCATGTTCTCCAGTGTCCTGACGCTGCCTCTGCCAGGTAGGAAATATCCATAGGCTCTGGAGTTTCAGGAGCTTGGTGGTGAGTGAAAGGTGCAATAGGCAGGACTGCCTTCAAGACAAGTAATGCAGGAGGTGTAGCTTTTAAACCGTGGAATTGAATGGGACAGTGATTGAAGTGTTTGTTTGGAAACATCCCCCTGCGTCCTGAAAATTATTCTCAGGAACATGGGCAGCGTCCATCACTTGCACACACCTTCACAAGGTGATTCATTACAATAATTAATTGTGAAAAACTTTGCTTACCAAATGTTGTTGTCTTTCATGTTGGCAATGCTACCTATTGCACCTGATGTTGTAAATATTGGAAGCTTTAAAACCTGCACAGTGGGTGCAGGCAAGAAATTTTCAAGTTCTTATGCAGGAAAAAGTCAAATGTACCATTCAATGGTTTCAAAACGTTTCCATCATCATCATCATCCTCATCATCATCACATCCCTTAGAAAATAAGGTATAAACATTACACATCAGAGTGGACCCTTTAAAACTACAAACACGGCAGCAGTTAGTCTATAGCAGCACAACAGGAGAGGTACAATCATACAACCAAGTAAATTAACTGACAATCCCTTTTTAACCTTACTTGGGGTGGGGGGTAAAATGGTCATTCAAGTTTTGGTCACCTTTAGGATGAGAAAACACGGACCTTAATTTGTTTACGTGACTCTGAATTGTGACTCCTCTTTTTTTATCTCTTCAGGAGGCAGTCTACCTGTTTCAGTATGATCCCATTGTCTTCAGAGAAAAGGCACTAATGTAACCATGTTGACAAATTTGCTACATACCATGCAATCCTAACATAAGCACACTAGGGAAGATCTAGGTCTAATCTACAAATAGAAAGATATTTTCCCACAAAAAGAGCAGTAAAAAAAAAAAAAAACTATTTTCAAAAACAAAAAACAAAACAAGTCACATTCGGTTTTAGTCCACATCCTCACGTCACTCAGCCGCCTCTGCAACAACGGTGGTATCCATTGGCTCATCAGATAAACAATTCTTATCTTGATTGGCCGATGACTTCTCTGTGTCCTCCTCTGCTACACTGCCATTGGCTGAGATTGCACTCTGGTCTTCCAAAGTGTCCTTGCCAGTGTTGGAAGAAAGTCCTGCAGGTCCGAGAGAAGCGGGCCCACTGCTTACTGTCCCAGAATGAACCTTCATGTGTCCCTGAAAATATATGTATAACATTTCAGTGAAAATACATGCATTGTACGTACATTATGTATGTCACACACATGAAGACAGATGAATTAATGAGAATTAAATAAAATAATACAATTAATGAATAGAATTACGACTGTCCAGTGACACTGGTCAGCACATACATTTCAGCAATTCATGGCAGTAACATAACTTATAGTATACGATAGTCAATACTCTATGAATGGCTGCCATAACTGATAGTATACGATAGTGAATATTCTATGCATAGCAGACATATTTGCCCTTTGTAAGGTATTCAACACTATATCTGCAGTGCTATAAAGACACATATACACAAATAAAATACACAAATTATAATACACAATCAAAATACACACCTTGAGCCCACTGCGGCTGGCATACTCTTTCCCACACTGGCTGCAGCTGTAGGGCTTCTCTGGCCGCGAGGCTTTGGGGGTTTTGCCTGGGGTGACCGGCGAGGCTTTGGGGGTTTTGACCGGGGTGACCGGCTGCACAGGCTCTGTCCCTTCTGATCCCTTCCCTTCGCTCCCGGTCTCCTCAGCCTTCGCCGGGGCTTCCGCTTCCTCTCTCCTGGGCTCGGCGATCGCTGAGGAGGAATCTTCCGGTTTCACCTTCTTCTCCTTTTCTTCCTCCATCATCATCTCTCCATCTCCTGCCTCCTCCGGGGCACGGACTCCATTTTGAATCGTCATGGGAGCAGTGTCAGATGCTGACTCGGCTGTTTTCGGGGGGGAGGCATTCTTGTCTGGTTCTGACTCAGCAGTGGGTTTTGCTGGGCTGCTCGGGCCATCGTTTGCATCTGGGTCGGAGCTGGGACTAGAGGGAGGTGTGAGCGCACTGGGCGGGTCGGCAGTGGACACTACAGCAGCCTTGACGACAGCAGCCTTGACGACAGCATTCACTGCCAGGACAGGGCTTTTAGCACAAGACGACACGTTCTCAGAGTCCAAACGGTCTGGCCGGACACAAAGTGACAAAGGAGCCATATCCTCCTCAATGCTGTCTTCCTGGATGGCGTGCGAGTTCGACAGCGAACCACGGTAACTGCCAGGGATGTCGGACTGTGCGTCACTGCATGGCTCCAGCGTCACGGGTGAGGAGGCGACGGGTGGACTGCTGAGTACGGGAGGCCGCATAACCAGGGACAAGGGGTCTTGTTTCTCCTTCTCATCGAAGAGAACTGGACTGGTGCCAGGAGAGACATTACCCTGGTCCGAATCGGATTTCACACTCAGATCGGCCGGCGAGGTCTCTCTGGAAACGGATCCTTCCAGAAGAGGAGGAGAAAGCATAAGGGGCGCCTTGGTGCTGCCCAGGTCGAGAGGCTGCACCTGCAGGCTGTTCAGTGGGGTGCCAGCACTCAGGTTGACTGGATCCTCCTTCAATCTTTCGGGACCCACCAGAGCGTCCTCCTCCTCGGCATTCCCGTCGGGGGGAATCTGGCCCCCGAGGTGCATGCGGATGTGGTGCTGCAGCACGACAGCGTTGGTGAACTTGCGCTGGCACAGCGGGCAGGAGTTCTGTGGCCGGGCGTTGGCCTGGCGAGAGTGGTGGGTGGCCATGTGGGCACGCAGGCTGCCTTTGGTGGAAAAGGAGCGCCCACACAGCTTGCAAGGGAACGGACGCTCCCCTAAGTGAGTGGCCTGGTGCAGACGTAGGGCCCTCGGACAGCTAAGCACGCGCAGGCACACCCCACACTGGTTTGGGGACAGCGTGGGCATGGATGGACTGGTGGTGGTGGTGGTGGCGAGGGCCTGGTGGTTCATGTTTGGGTTGAGACCCAACGCAGCCATCATCTCCCGGCGGTAGGCCGAGGATGAGCTCGTGGAGGTGACGTCACAGGACTGGCTGGCGGTGGCCATGGTCAAGGCTCCGCTGAAGCTGTGCATTCCAGCGCCCCCGTGTGGCTGCTTCTCCAGCTTCTGCGCCAGCCTCTGGAGCTTCGTGGTGTCCGAGGTGACGGAGGAGGACGACGGGGAGGTGGAGGAGGGGGATGAGGAGGCCTGGGGTTTCGGGTAAGGGGAGAAGGGGAAGGTGAGCTGGCCGTGGGGAGACGGGAGTGAGGGGTGCATGAGAGCCAAACCTGGGTGGTGGTGTGCAGCCGTGGGGAAGAGGATTTTGGGAAGGTGCGCAAGCTGGGAGTAGGGGGACCCCGAAAGCAGGGCGGGGTGTGGCGGGGTGTTCTCGTCGAACCGCTGCTGCTTTGCACCTTTGATCTGGCCGGCGATAGAAGAGGAGGGCGAGGAAGAGGAAGAGGAGTGTAGACCCATAGTGGTAGCGGCTGCGGCGGCAGCAGAGGAGGCTCGGTTCAGCTGCAGCAGCGAGTGAGCTGTGGACAACAGCGCCATGTCCACGCTGGGGGGCAGCGGAAGGGAGGACGACGGCGAGGGACGGCCCGTCGAGGCGGACAGGAACCCCAGCGCCATGCTCTCGGAAACGCCCAGGGCACCTTTGATCCCGAATGGCTCTTCCGCCTCGGCGCGTCGCTTCCTGCTCCTCTGCGAGGCCCCGTTGGAGGCGATGGGCGGGACACTGCTCGGACAGCGCCGGCGGCAGCAGGGAGAGCGACAGCTCGGGGTTCTGCTCGCGGTGGCGCAGGAAGTGGGCCTTGAGGTTCCCGCGGGTGGTGAACCGGCTCAGGCACACGGGGCACTGGTACGGACGCTCGCCCGTGTGTGAGCGCAGGTGAATCTGCAGAGACGAGTCGCTGCTCAGCACCTTCCCGCAGTACCGACACACATGCTGCTGGCGCCCGGCCAACGCTGCCGCCGCCGATGACGAAGACGACGACGACCCGGACGACCCTGAGCCCGATCCCGTGGATGACCCAATCACAGCGCTGTGTGGTACTGTAGGTTCCTGGGTCAGAATGGACCCACTCAGTGCAGCTGCGGAGAAGTTCATGCCATTGGTGTGGCTAAACACAGACGTGTTCGGGGACTTTTCGTGGAGGTACCGTGCGGGCAGGCCGAGAGAGAGCGACAGCGGGTGAAGGGACGCGACTGAGGACATGAGGGAGGCAGAGGTCGTGGACAGAGGAGAGGACGCCGTGGTGATTGCAGGTGCTCTGCTTCCACCTGTGCTGCCGATGCTCTGCTTGGACGCAGGCGTCTGCTGCAGCAGTGATGGAATGCAGGAGAGGAGAGAGGTCACTGTGGAGACTGCTGATGCGTTGACGGAGGAGGAGTGTGGCGGGGAGGGGATCCCGTCACCAATTGACCTCTGGCGACCCTCCAGCGACCCGCCTGGCACCTGGGGGTTGTCCTGCGGGCCGAAGAGACCCCCTCCGAGGCGAAGCACCTGTCTGCAGATCTCCTCGGTGATCTGCATCTGATGGATCTGCCTCTGCTGAAGCACCCTTAGCTCCTCCAGCAGCACCCCCAGGGTAGGGGGCATATGGATTTGCCCCGGAAGGTCAGCAGGGGGGCTGGAGGGCCCCTGCTGGACAGGACTGGGGCTCCCCTGGTGGGGGGGAGCCCCGAGAGAGGACGAGGAGGAAGACAGGGAGGAGGAGGTAGTGGTGTTGGCGGATATGCCGAATTGTGGGGACGTCATGGCAGAATGGGGATGGCCCTGGTGCCGGGGCATGTGGATGGTCTTGGGTAGGGCTGGAGGTGAGGAGTGGGTCTGGGAGGAGAGCGACGGGTGGGGGAAGTCCGGGGAGAGGGAGGAGTGGGTGTTGGGGAGAGAGGTGCTGTATTGGGCGATGTGACTGGGCCAGTGGGGGGGTGACGAGCTCTCGTTCGGGAGGGAGGGGGCGTGGAGACCCCCAGGGGATGGCCTCGGGGCCAAGGGGGGGTGGCTATCCTGAAGGGAGGGAGGGGAGGAGGAGGGGGAAGATGAGGTTTCCTCTGACGCAAGAGAAGTGGACGGTGACTTCACTGCCAACTGGTCATCTACAAACAGGAGAGAGAGAGAAAGAGAGAGAGAAATCAAGGTTCTGTTAACATCACCAGCAAAATGTGAATAGGCTTTTTTTGTAGCCAGTTTTCTAATGTGTTACCAATTTCATCTCAGACTTCAAGTTCTTCTTCTTCAAGTTGTATATTCTTTGAGACTCAATTACATAATTACATCTATAAGTAGTCTTTGAGTGGGAAACTGTTGTTTAAACAGTTATTGGGTCATGATATTAACCTCTTCCAAACTATGAAGGTGTCATTGTTCTGTTTTTCTTCGAACCAAAACAATCAGACTACCTTGTTGCCATGGCAATGCATTTCAAAGGACACTGGCCATTGCCACACCCTCAACCAGCAACAAACTTGCCTTACATCAGTTCCTCCTCTCATTTCTCTACACACCCTTCCCCCTCGACCTCTCAAGGGTCAGAGGTCACGGAATGCTAAGGGTTCTGGGCACTGTCCAGGAGTTGTGATTGGTCTGCTGGCCTGACCTTTCGAGCTCAAGGGTCAAATTCTTTCAGAATCTTGAGTACAGAGAGAAAATAAAGAGTAGGAAAGGGTAGGAAAGAAAGAAAGAAAAGAAAGAAAGACAGAAGGAGGAGAGGGGGTTGGGGAGCTTAGAAACTGACTCACAAACCAACCTTGTCTCCTCCTACCTATTCTCACAGCTAAGCATCAGATGCCTGTACATCCCACAACAGAACTAATCTTGAAGAAGATCCTCTCCATAGTCTTTCACCTTATTTACTCATGATTGTCTTCTTGTGTTTGTTTGCAGAGTATTTATTCAGGTATTGTTTAGTCAGCAGCCATAAACTTTTTAAATGAGTTCAAATGATTCTCCATGACAGTTGGAAGTACATGTAGCGCTGACAAAATGGCGTAAGTTGTAGGTGATTTTCTCCCAGCCTCCGAAAGCCTAGCCACTGAAACCCCCAACCGAGCTGGAGTATGCAGTGAATAGAACTTTGAGAGAGAGAAAGGGAGGAGGCATTGAGAACACAGAAAGGGGGAGAACAAGGGAACACGAGGGAGAGAATAAGACTGTGAGGAAGAGAATAGAAAGAGAGAGATTAATCTTTACCCAAACACCCCCCTCCCCCCACTCCCCTCTCTTCCCCATCCTCCACCTTAGTCTTGGGTGAATAGAGAGAACTTCTCTAAATTGTAATGAAAGACCTCCAGCGGGTACTCTGGGGCTGACTGACTGAGTGATGGCCTTTGAGTGATGCATGCCAGCAAGGAGACCGCAGGAATCAACACACACTGAGAGGGCTCCTGTGTACAAGGCATCAGCACTTCTCTTCTCTCGTTTCACACACAAATGTAGCATACAGTTTACTCTCCACTATCTGACTGATGATCTACAAAAAGAAAAAACTTCTCAAATGTGTCTATCTATGAGCCACCTGGTTGGCGATCAAACATCAAACAATGAGTTCACATGATTGTGTGTACTGTATTTGATATTGTGAATTAATTAAAACATGGAAGGAACTTTTCTAATGTGCACTTTTTTCACTGGGAGTGCTACTTAATAACTTTAGAAAGAATTAAAAATAGCCTGGTGATGCAAACTTTTGCACAAAAGTCTCCTACTTTTAAACTGATGTGTAAACATCAGCACTGCAGTTTATTATTTTGAAATATAGACATTTATTGATGTCAAATACATGAAGTTTGTACTCACCTTGCAGTAAGATCAGTGTGCCCCCTGGGTCTCCGTTAATGAGTTGCTGCGGTCTTTTTTGTTTCCGGCGTGACATGGTTCACGAGGAGATCGAAAGCTAGGAGAACATCAGCCGAGGCCGCACCAATCTGCGCTTTCCGTGCTTCACAAAAGTCCCGGAATCGGCCGAAACTAAAAGGGTCCTGCACGCGGAGAAGAGATCTCAATAGAGAACATTGGACTAGAAAGCAAGTGGATGGGCTAAAATAACACCGGCGAACGGAAAACGACCGTATAGCCACACAATGACGTCTTCAGCCACTGTGTGATCCGATCAGTGTGTGTGGCTGTTTTTCCTCAACAAGTACTCTCTTTCTCAAAGTTGCCCACTTTGCGCCGCGCCGTGCCCCTCCTCCCCGTGTGTATGTGTATGTGTGTGTGTGTGTGTGTGCGCGCGCGCAAAGCCGTGCATGTGTGTATGCTGTATGCACACACACACACACACACACACACACACACAGTCTCTCCTTGTTCTTCACTAACATTTGCATTTCAATGGCGTGGAACACCGTCTCTTTTTACTGGCATATTTTTTACCACACCATCCTGTATCCCGCCGCCAAAAGGTAGCTTTTTATTTTCCCATCAATTACAACAGAGATGACATGAATACTTTTGGCTGCACAGACCTTAAAAGACATTTTACCCTTACTTTGGGAAACATTTATTTGGATAACGTTCTATCATCTTGCACCTTGTTTACAAAAGGAAACATGAATTGTCAAGAAAGAAAATCTCATTCGTTTTTCCAGGCCAATGACAAATCACTTTGCCAAATAATGACATAAAAAAAAAAAAATTAGCCTAATTTATTTTTTGTGTATTGTATTACTTTTAAAATATAAATTTTCGGAATGGGGTTGCTATTAAATCAATAACGCTCTAAATACTGTTAAAAACTGTTTCTTTTGTTGTGTTTGCCCATTTTTAAATTTTTTAAAAGCTTCAATTTAATTTATTGTCAGTGATAATTATGTCTTCATTCCACTACAGTTTATCACAGAGGTTACCATTCATTATCAAACTTCGGCCCGATTGGACAAGTTGTCAGGCCATCCCACAAGTTTTACGAACGAGCCTGCATCGAAAAGTCGCCCTTTCTGCTGCGCCGCGTCGGTATGGGTTCGCAGAGCTCTATTTAAAAGGTAGTGAATAGAGGGGAATTTCTAACAATGGCGACCTGGACACAGTTCAGTGAGCATCTCTCTCTCTCACTCTGAACCCCCGGATCCATTGCCTGCGCGCACAATGAACTCTTTTCACGCGCCCAACACCACGAGGACACATGAGGCGGGGGAAAGCCATATTTGATTAGGGGTATCGCACGGTATCACACATGCTCTAACGTTTTACATATGGAGCAGGGACTCGGAGTCAAATCATTGTGTGGCGTCAAAATAGGCTAGTCCATTGTTACATCAGCCTAGTAGCCCACTAGGATTAAATGCAAATTAGAAACACCAACAAAAAAAGTGTACGCTACTGACTGAGATATTTATTTCAGCAAGTAATTAAAAAAAAAAAAAGTTTAATACTTACTATGAAGTATTACTTCCAGAACCACTGTGGATGGACTATGTTTGTAACAGCCACCAGTTAGAAAAGCCTGTGCAAGTCTTACTAATTTAGAGTTTTCATGGAATAAAAGTACAAGTCAATTTAATTTGATCCTCAGATATTTCTGTTGTAGTAAGGGGAAAATATTCCCAGAAAACAAATTATCCCTAAAAAATGGCTATGGCATTTTGATAGCACGTAATCCATTTTGTAAGGTTTTACATTTACTTATACAAGACTCAGAACAAACCCTGTAAATCACTGAATTCACACTATGCCAAGTGTCTGAGATTTGTTAATTATATATATTACAAACATTGAGATCTGGATGGAATTTAAAATAAAAGATGAATCTGCCAATTCATGCACAGGTGAAAAGTAAGCTCAATGTTTTTTATTTTTTATTTGTATATGGATTGTTGTACATATACATTGTATAATCCATCATGTATGTTACATTTCACTTACAGTCACCTTTATAACTCCCATCCCACCCACAACAAACCTTATGCCAAGGAAGGCTCCCTTCAAAAAGAGAGGAAAAAAAAGAAATATATGGCTGTCTCTCAAATGTGTGTTTGTTTCTATTTATTTCCATTGCAGAAGCACATCCTCTACCTTGTTAACCATAGTCCACAAGATTCAGTGGCAGGCAAAAATACATTACACCTAACTAACAGTAGGCTACAACAGACATTACACCTAACTAACAGTACAACTCTACAAGCACATCACACTGCAGAGGTCTAATAAATATTAATTTATTTAGCAGCGGACAAAATGATTTGCAGCAGGTGAGCTCTTTGGGCATTAAAACGGACCTTGCTGTTATCTGCACATCACTCTGGACTTCAGGAACAGCAACATTTACATTTACATTTACATTTAGTCGTTTAGCAGACGCTTTTATCCAAAGTGACACACAAAGGAGAGAACAATCAAGCTACAAGCATCACTGAGCAACTGTCTGCATAGGCTGATATGTTTGTTGCAGTACAATGCAGTTCCAGTTATACACTCCTCTACTATTATAGCACCTTGTCTTTTGTAAAGCTGTCTAGATCCACCTCAAGGCCTTTATATGATATTAGCATGTTATCGTTTCAGATGAAGAAGAGCAATATGTAGGTTAATGCAGGGTGATTCTGAGACGTATGGGGACATAATGAACGTGGCACAAACACCCTTTGTAATTGGCCGTCATTTAGGTAGCCTATTTGTCTTGGTAGTTGTATTGATGACACTGAGCAGGGCAAGGAGTTTATGGAAATGGCCACATGTTAGTGAGTTGGTGAGTTTTGAGTTGTGGTACAATTTTGCTGTATGTAGGCCTACCAGAGATACGCCGGTTTTCTCTACTTTGCCTAAGGTTAGGCCTGCTGGGGAGAACTTGGTTTAGCTATACCTTGTTGTTCCTCTCTGTTATTAATTGAATTGAATGTTGTAATGAATTTTGAAAACTGATTATATTTCATGCAGGAACAATATGTGTAGCCTACATTGGCCCACAGTTGTATGAATAAGTGGGAACAGGCGTAGAAGAATACTTTCTGATAAACTATTTGATATCTGATCTGATGTCCAAAATATATTCTAACACAGAGGGCAGCAAATAATCATAGTATCAGATTGGCTAAGAGACTGTAAAAGTTTTCCTTTTTTTCTCAGAATAATCATTAGAGGGGAAAAATCTGTTAATGATCACTGGCTAATTGGCACGTGCGATGACCATATCATTCTGCTGACATGCCGCCAAAGACTTTTGACTTGTTAATGTTTGCGAAACCAACACCTTGGACCTCTGTTGCTGTTCTTGAAAAGTAAGATGTAACGTTAGCCTCCTTATGAGGTAATATAAGGACAGGGAAAATGCCTGTTTAGACCAATGAATAGTGACACTTTTTTAAATGAATTACTCCCCGTCGTCTAAAAATAACTTTGCACCATGTAGCTAACTATTTAAATGGTTATTTGAGCTCGCGATTTCTAGTTAGCTAACTAGCTTTCCCATCTTGCTAGCTGAAATGAGAAAATTAAGTTTTGTTAACTGTGTGAAAGGAATAATGCATAATATGTGTAATTTAACCTGTGGAGTGGCATTGTTATACGTTACCTGTTAACACTTCCCCAACGCGTTGAAATATGACACTTTGACTAGCTATCCATTTTTGACTAGCTCTAACCAGGATGTACGTGACTGTAATAATTGATTATCCTATTTCCTATTTCCTGATTTCATAGAAATGGCCATGTGTGAGGACACTTTAATCTGTAATTTCCCCAAATGTCGGGCAAAACTGAGTGGTTTTGCCTGGGTCACGGCCTGCTCACACGCTTTTTGCGATCAACATGGATCAGGGGAATTCAGCCGATCTCCAGCTATCTGTCCTGCTTGTTCGTCCGCCCTGTCAGGAAAACTGGACATTGTGCGAACGGAACTATCGCCCTCGGACGAGTACAAAGCTATGGTGCTGGCGGGACTGAGACCTGAAACGGTCTTAGATATCTGTGCAAGAGCACTGTCCTTTTGGATTTATCAGGTTAGGGAATCTGTGCTCAACAAACTGTACTGATACTTCAGCTGGGAAGATTGGGCTATGACACACAATATGTCAGTATTATGAAAGTAAACCTTTTATGACACACAGTAAGGTGTGGTGGGCAGAATTTAGTGAAGTTATTTTTGTTTACCTAATGCAAACAGTTTGTGAGTAAGTGAAGTTGCATCAAAATTACTATTACATAATAATACCTTAATAAAGGTTTAACAATGTACTCATTAATGTCACAAAAACACAGGATCAATCTGCGTTTCTTTTGTCCCGGGATGTGTGTATGCAGGTGCATCAGGAGAGGTTGTTTCAGGAGTACACTCTGTCTCGTGCAGAGGGTCAGCTGAAACAGATGGATAAGTTACTATCCCAGCAAGCCCAGAGCCGAGAGCTGGAGCTGAACTCCATGAGAGGAGAGATTTCCTCGCTCAAGCGGGTACAAATGATAATCCTTTACCAATTACACTGCCCTTTTGATAGCCATACTAACACTTTCTTAGATACATTTTGCGAACACTTTAGTTTCCATATATTCCTCATATTGTCATCTCATACATACATCTTCCACTATGCCTTTACTTAAACTCCCATACTTTGTGTTATAGATTGTAATACTAAGGATTGTTGGCCCCTATAGTTAGCTTATATATATTCCACTCACATTTATAAATATATATATATGTATATATCTAAATATATATTATATAAAATATAATATACATATCCCCTCTTTTGTCTTCTATGATCTTTCTACCAGCGAATCTCTTCCCCTCTTATGCTGTTTTTCTTACCACTGCTCTCTCTGTTTCTTCATCTCCCTCTTTCTCTTACTCATATTTCTCTTTTCTTTTTGTCTGTCCTCTCTTCTCCCGGCCTCTCTCTCTCTCTCTCTCTCTCTCTCTGCCCCTCTTCCTCTGGTGCTCTCTGCTGCCCCCTGGCTGCAGGTGATGGACGAGTACAAGCGCAAGTACAGTGAAGTATCCGAGCGTCTGATGGAGAGGAACCGCCAATACCAGAAACTGCAGGGCCTCTACGACTCCCTGCGGCTGCGCAACATGGTGGTGGGGGAGAGAGAGGTCGGAGGGGGAACGACGCGCCCCTACCCTCCTGAGGCCCAACCAGGTGAGCTGGCATGAGGAACCTGGAACACATCCGGCCCTGATATGGTCCAGATTTGCTTCAGAGACAGCTGATATTTTGGAACACGTTCATGAAACAACAGGGAGAAAATAGGGATTGTGCAGCTATGGGAAAACATTACAAAAATGTAAACAGAAGATGACATCATATATAGGCTATAGCCTAAAGTCTAGTTATGTTCTCTGAATGCCTCCTCTCCTCTCCTAACATCCTAAAATGTCTGACACGCACTTACTGTGCTCTTCTTTACTTGATCTCCTTACACTTTGTCTTTTGAACAGATTGAATAGATTTAGTGCTTAGTGGCTACTTCAAGGTCTCCTACTGGGCTGAAGCTTAAGTGTTGTTCCTCACTTGTAAGTCACTTTGGATAAAAGCATCTGCCAAATTAGTCAATGTAATGAGTTTAACTGTGATCTTAATATAACTAAAAGTAGTCTTGTAGTATTACATATAAATGTGGTTTAGATTTTAATGAAGGGCATTTGGGCTTGACATTGTCAAAAATGTTGAAGGGGAGTTTACTTCTCACCTTGCTGAAGTCATAACAAAACTGTTACGGTCGAAAATAGGTCTTGGAGAAAACATTGTGGGAGTTTTATCTTATAAAATGTTGTATACTTATGGTAAGTGTATCCTTCCGTATACGACAAGTAGGCTATACTTCCACTATGCTGCCTGGCCCTCTGGAGAACAAGGTCTGATAAATGTTAATGTAGTGAGCTATGCATTATTCATGGCGTGTCTTTATAGAGCGGGGGACTTCTAAATGCATAGGGGTCCTAATCTGCTTGTCTGGGGAAGGGAGTCGTTTACTGTGCATTATCCGTTACATGTTTACATAAGGCAGGTAACATGAGACACTGGTCTGGTGGAGAGGGGAAGCTGATTCACTTACAGTTAAAGAATGTGGACTCTTCAAGAGCCACTGGTACTTTGGGTCTTGAGTAAGGATTAAGCTTTGGTTGTTAAAGAAGTTCATTAATTTAAAATGCTTGCAAAGATGTGGAACTTGTTACTATACATTAGTGAAGCTTTATTAAAGGTTAATAAATATTCAAACACAAGAAAAGGGGTTTACACCCTTCTAAATTAAACATTGGCTACCTTCAGCAGCGATAAAACGTAGCAAAACATGTATTTAGGCGGAAACGGTCGTGCGTTGTGTTATGCTAGCTGATGAAATCGGTTTAAATACGTGTTGATTTTGTACCCAACTTTGTATTCTTATCTTGCATTTGTAAAGGACTTAGTTGCATCTGTTGTGCAAACTGCACATGGTGGGGTTTATATACACGTCGCTGCTGATTGGGTAGCGCCTCTAACACACCCATCAAACGAGAGAAAACGTACCTCAAAGCCTGTTGCACACCGTTTCGGCAATCGTGTAGTTCAACCCGGAAACCGTGGCAAAACGGTACACATCGTTTTGAGATTGAACATGCCTCTGAAAACCCGTCGGTGTAATTTGCAGTTAATGTCAACAGGGTCAATTTCCATGCAGTGAATTGTCGTTGGGTTAGATTGGATAAATTACTCAACAATGGTATGGTTATGTAAATTCACAAACCCACCTGTTCTCGATTACCTGTGGATTACAATGGCCACCTGTTGTGAATGGTTGTGGATTTCCCACATAACAATGCTGTTTTTGTGTTAATTCATTATCCCACCTGTGGTTTATAATCTGTCTGGGATGTTTCACATAAAGATGCTAGGTTTAAGTTAATCAGTCTTTTTTGTTGGTTACATGTTGTGGGTCACACAAATACCTTATTCAGTGATATGCCGTTTTACTAAAAACCCAGATTACTTACAAATCTTGACACAAACAGAACTCTCAACATGTAAAGGGAATGCTTCCTAGTTAGTGTGTTCGTTGGTAAAATCAAGTGTTTTTTTTTTTTTACAATCTAAATGAAGCACAGTGGATTTACTCTTGTATGATCACTGTGAAACACAAACCTTAAATTCTTAGGCATTTATAAAGGTATTTCGAGTGGATTTGTGAATGAATTCAGTGATAAGTAAGGGATTAGCAATAGACAAAAAAAACAAGAGGATGTCTACGTTCAGAGCCTTGTAATACACAAACAAGGGAGTTGAATGGTTTAAAAGACAATTAAGTAGAAAGTAAGCACAATTTCAAGACTTTTAATGTATGTAATCTCTAGGTATTTCAATCTTTAAAGACTGCTCCCCGTTATGTTAGAGAAACTCAGCTGCTGACCATTCTGTGACCGCATAGCAGGCAACCTTGTGCCATAGTCGCGGACTCTACCTTTAGAGAATTTTCCCGGAGTTCTCTCAGATAAATCTACTACTACTGCTACTTTAGATTAGATTAAATTCAACTTTATTGTCATTGCACAGAGTACAAGTACTGAGACAACGAAATGCAGTTTAGCATCCAACCAGAAGTGCAAAATAGCAATAAAGTGCAGATTATGTGCATATGTAAAGTGCACTGTACTGCTACTGCTACTACTACTGCTACTACTACTGCCACTGCTACTGCTACTACTACTACTGCTACTGATACTACTCATACTACTGCTACTAGTACTACTACTACAACTGCTACTGCTGATACTGATACTGATACTACTACTACTGCTACTACAACTACTGCTGCTACTACTGCTTCTACTTCTATTACTGCTGCTACTTATTCTGGTCAAATCTGAACTCAACCTGTGGTGTTGCTCTCAGGGATGGACCGGCCGATTACTCCCCGACCCAGTCCTCGGTTGCTGGGCATGGGAGGGGAGGGAGACAGATTCTTCTCCCTGGAGCCGGACGGTCCCAGGACCTTCTTCCAGTTCAGCTCTCCGGCCAAGGACAGAGCTCGCTCTAGCATCCCCAAGAAGTAAAGCTCACTCTCATCTCATCTCAAGATTATCTCACCTCAAACTCATCTCCTCTGCAATACATTTTGGTTGTATTTCGTAGAGTTAAGTCTTACTCAATGCAAAAGTAAGCAATTGATTTTTACATTATTTTGGGATTTGCCTCAGGCATCTCTTGTTGACAGTTGTGGTGACGAGGTTAAGGAAGGAAAGCTTTTATCCTGCAGGGATCTACCTTGGGGTATAATTGTGTGTTTACTTCTGGTCACGGTCATGATCTGGGAAAAAGATCTTTCATTAAAATATTGTTTGCACTACAACACCATAAATTGTGCTTTATAGTTATTTATCTGCAGTTAGTCTTAATGGCTGATTTTTTTATTTTTATATGCTATTGAATGTATTTTTACGGTGTTATTAGGTCCATTTTTACAGTTTTTTTGTTATTGTTATGTGTGATCCATCACCATTATGAACTTTGAACCCAATATGGGTTGGATCCTTAAGTTGCATCTACAGGAATTATAACCTCCATGCTTAGCACACATTACAAATACATCACAGTGTTAGCGAGTTTCTGTAAAGAGTGATGTGTACTTTTCAACCCATTTCTAAAACATAAATGATCTCAACTCGGTTCCATGTTACTGTTCAATGTTAAACATGCCTTTGTGTAAAAATCTTAACAATAAAAAAATGTATTTAAGGTTTTATTGGATTGATGGGCCCCAAATGTAAACAAACAGCAGCATTTTCCGTGACAAATTAAAAGAGACACATTCTTCACACACTCCAAACTACATAACAAAAGGAAATACGTTAAAAAAATATGTACAGGGTTTTAAAGAGTGAAAACACAAAACATTGCATTCATATATACACAAACAAACTTATATATTACTTAAACAGTAGCATTCTACTTTCTCCATCACTCAATCGGGCTTGTACTAGTTGCAGGCTGACTTGTTACTCAAATTGTCGCCTCCCTCCTCCACTCTCCAGCTGGCTCATAGCATAGATAAGCTGCTGCCTTTGAACTGCAGACTACTCTGTTCTCCATCCTCCACCGTGTTTCTTCTCTTCATCCCTCCATCATTCGCTCTGAGGCTTGTAGCTGACGGAGGCGGCGGTCTGGCTCTTCACAGCTTGCCTCTTGCCATTGACGATCAGAAGCAGAGGAGAGTCCACTCGTATGCTACGGAAGTCAAAGGTCTGTAGGATAGAGAGGGGGAGGGAGGTTAGACGTTTGAGTGAGTGAGAAAGACATGGTTGTGTATACCAATATATATTATCATATACAGTCTGAATACTGGGGTGTCTCTACTCTGAATTACTGACCTCACCTGATTTGGGGAATACAAATAAAGTTTGTCACATAATTTCCAGATGGTTCCATGGATACATGTGTTTACATACACCACCAACTATATATAGTTGTATGTCGCTTTGGACAAAAGTGTCTGCTAAATGCTAAATGTATATGTAAATATAGGGTATATATCTAGACCAGGGGTTCTCAAACTTTTGCAAGCTGGGCCCCCCCAAAGCTGGTTAGGGGTAGTTGGGGCCCCCCCAGCGCGCGGCCCGCCGCCACCACCCTCAACTACACCACCATATATAGATAGATAGATAGATAGATAGATAGCATATTGTTATTGATAGGCCTGACATGTCAAGGTTAGGCTATTGTTAGGCCCATACAGACAATTATTATAACTATTTATTATTATTATTATTATTATTATTATTATTGTTATTATTATTATCAGTAATAGTAGGCCTATTAGTAGGCTATTCATTATTTTCACCATCATTATGTTATTATTATTATAATGAATGATTATCGACCAATTATTATTATTGTATTATTATCATAATAATAATTAGTGTTATTATTGCTATAATTTGGATACTGTTATTATTATGGGCCTCTTGTGATCTTTACAAAAAAAATCCTACAGGTCTGTCAATGTGAGACATGAGCCTGCTTTGCACTGCAAAGGTTCTCAAATCTTGGGGCAATGTTTGAAAACATATCCTCAGGTCATCCTCGATCTGTGCGCGGTTGCGGTATTTAGTTTTAAGCGCAGTCAGTCTTGAAAAGCCTGCCTGGCACAAATATGTCGACGCGAAAAGGATGAGCATTTTTAAGGCTATGTCGCAAAGGTGATCATTGCTATCCAGAATGACGAAATAGGGGAGATGCTTAAGTCTACTGTCACTCTTCAATTGCTCTTTCATGTCTATTGACAGCTCGTCTGCTGAGCAGAGAAATGGATCCCGAACTTAGGCGAATGAACGGTAGTCCTCTTTGAAATAGGACCCAAACTGATTTCTGATATTCGGCGTGATACAATGTCATTTGACATAAGTATTGCGCTGAGTTTAGCTCCTATTCTACACGTCTTGCGCGGCCGGGCAAAATCAGTGTTTCGGCAATTGTATGGGGTTGGCCAAGCTTAGCAATTCTATGAGCAACTACATAAGATGCCTCCAGACACTGCTTGGAGATGGTGGTTCGTTGTTGCTGGAGGCCATCACGTTCATGTTTAAAGAAGTCCACAGGCTTCTCTTTCTGACTTTTACGAATCAGAAACGTGTCCATAGTTGTGTTTGTTTGCTGATACAGTGTGTGTGAAGTTAATAAGGTTCTAATTTCAACGTCGTGTTCTTGTATGTGTGGTTGTGAACGACATGGATAAGGATAAGGCTGTGCTAGGCAATGATTCCTAACAAAACTAACTGTACACAATGTAGACAGGGACAGCACAAAATAGTATTCAAGTGCTGGTGTTTTATTTGTTGCAACACGGTGGATGATACAAAAATGTAAAGGTAGGTGTTAAGGAGAAAAGGGCTAGCTGCAGTTGGAAAAAGGTAGCTAGCTAGGCTAGCTCTCGGGGCTACGAGCTTTTTCAAAAGACTGGAGCAAATTACTCCTTAGAATAGGCTACGAATAGACCTACTGTAAGCGCAGTAAGGTATTACTAAGGAAGGAGTGAGTCTTTAAAAAGACTGTTTATAAAGCAATGAATATCTGAATGATACAGGAAACAAGAGAAATTGAACAAACTCTGCAGAGTCATCTCAGGGTGAGAGCTTACCAATGCGGTTTTTTTTTTATACTCGGAAACTTAGGTGCAACTCGCGTTCAAATGAAAAAACTCCGTTTTGATTGGTGGATCAGGAGCAAAACCGTATTTAATTTGTTTGGGTCAGTCCAGCCCCTTGCATTTCGCCACTGAGGGAGCTTTCACTAACCAGTGACAGGTCGGCGGTAGTTTTTTTTTTCTCCGTCTGTGACATCGCGCCCCCCCTGGAGAGTGTTCGCGCCCCCCCAGGGGGGCGCGCCCCCCACTTTGAGAACCACTGATCTAGACTATATATCGACTCTATATTCAGTCATTGATACACAGTGAAAAAGCATTTAATATGATACTGCCCGTCTTAGTTATGTCTGACTGTGGCATTTTACATAATGAGAATGATCTGAATGGGCATTTAATTAGAAGTGTGGGCATCGGTGGTAGGGGCATTTAATTAGAAGTGTGGGCATCGGTGGTAGGGACTGACCTTGTCTTTGTGCGACACGCTGTGGCGTTTGACTTGAGGCTCGGGGATCACCACAGAGTCCCCAATCAGCACTCCCCAGCTGTCTGCTGTGTTATACACCATCACCACACAACAGGTCTCCTCACTGTCCACCATACCGAACGTGCTGAAGGAAGACGCGAGAAAAGAGAAGATGAAAGATCATTACAGTATATTGGCCATACTTTTTTCTTTTCATGACTTTTCCCCTTGTTTCTTCCTCTCTTTTTTTCTTTTGCTTTCTTTTCTTCTGTTTCTTTCAACATATTTATCAGTCAGTCAGTCAGTCAATCAATCAATCAATCAATCAACCAATCAATCAATCAATCAATCAATCAAGTGTATTTAACTGAACAGTGGACTTACAAAGCCATTCGTCCCTCTGGAGCAAGGCTGAAGACCACCTTGCCCATGGCGGCCACCCCAGTGTTGATGCCATGTGTGAGGGTAGAGATACACTGGGGCACCAGGCTTCCTGTCCGGCCTGTCGGGGCACGGAACTGAGGAGAGGCACAAGGACCCAGAGCCGACAGGCTGAGATTGGACAGCATGGTCCGCAGACGCCGAGCCTTCACCTTTCCCTGTGTGTGAATGAGTGTGTGTATGTGTGTGAGTGAGTGTGTGAGTGAATGAGTGTGTGTGTGTGTGTGTGTGTGAGAGAGAGTGTGTGTGTGTGTGTGGGTGTGTGTGTGGGTGGGAGAGAAAGAGAGACAGACAGAGTTAACTTTTAATTTTGTTATTCATTCAATCACTGATTTAAAAAGACTCTCTACTGCCATCTACTGGCGGCCTGCATTCAGTTATCTCTTCCAAATGATGCAGCACTCTCTCGCATGAACTCCTAACAAATCGTAACCATGGCATTCGGAGTGCTGGGAGTGTACTGCGTTCGAGTGGTCTTGGGTGTGTGGAGGTGTATTGTGTTTCATCAGCCTGTGTAAGAATGTTTGGGTGTTGCGTCTGTGACTGTGTGTGTGGAGAAGTATTTTGGGGTGTGTAATCCATGCAAGATCCATGAGTGGGTATGGTTCCAGCGTGTTCTCTGTGGCTCCCCCTCCCTCACCTTGTTGTCGATAAGGGCCGTGACTCGCTCCAGGTAGTCCAGCAGCTGCTTCTCCCTCTCCACAGGCTCCTCCCATGCCGGATCCAAGATGGCCGCTCGACTGTAGCCAGCCAGAGCTGAACTGAACATCTCCTCGTACTGAAACAGCTGTGGGGAAGGGGGTGGGAGTCAGAAAGATAGATCTGATAGAATCAAAATCACTGCCCTGGTTCTTTGGGAAATTAACTAGAAGGTTTGCTCACAAATCCACACCTGTGACCTTTAGTTTACAGTCCTCTTAATAGTAATATGTTATTATATGGCTCCTTAGAATGTTGCAAAATGTTTCATTGGCCACCCCAATAGCATATCATTCCAAAAGTAGTCTGTTCACTTAACGTAACGGGAATTGAACTTGGAGTCAGCAAATGATAGGTTGCTACGCAACACCTGAAACTTAAAGAACATTTTTTCTCCACGGAAGTCACAAAATCATTAACAAGAGGTAATTTGGAGGACTGTCATGACTTTGGCAAGTAACCATATAACAAGCGGGATAATGTATAGTCTGTCGGCCAGTATGGGAAAAATAAATCCCTTCAGGACAAAACATGAACCTTCCAATGCACTTCGGGGTCCCGTCCGTCCTGTTGGGATTTATTTTCCGATACCACAGGTGGACTATACATTATCCCTTGCATAATTAATATTTGTTTTGAATGTTGAGTGCTTGAAAAACACTGTGAAATCCTAAATTTGTGGCATAACTTTCCAAACAAATCCTGTGCTTCCAAGTACATGTTTATGAGAAAATAAAATGAAAGTGGTGACACAAGAATGGTTCTGCTACCGTAGCTCTGTTGAAGTGCAGGTCTGGGTTTGAGGAGGCTGCCGTGTCGATTTTTTCCTGTGAGAGAGGATGTGAGCAGAGATGACAAAAGAGGAGGAATGTTAGCCTTTCAGATAAGGTACTTCAAACGTTGGGGATTGAAATTAAAATGTAACTTCACCCCCAGCTCTGAGCCTAACTCCGCTGCATAATTTTGAAAAATGCTTAAAAAGGTGGCAAGGGGCTGAAGGGGGGGAAGAGTGGGACTGTGGGGGGCAGAGTGGGGGGTAAACTCCCTTGAATGAGTCCCAATCTGCAAATGAAAATGAGACTCTTACTCAGTGGCTGACGGGGTTAGGGTTAGCTCTCACTCAGGGGCTGGCAGAGGATAGCCTATTTCATGACCTACATAAGGCCCAACCGGTTGACTCCGGTCGGCATCGGCCTTGCAAGGTTCAGGATGATTTTAAAGACTAGATGCCGTTTTCAACCCATTACACGGCGCATTTTATAAATATGCGCCATGTGTCATCACAGTACAATCACATCATTTAGTTCACAGCTCAAAGAACACATTTAAGGGGGCAGTTACACTTCAAAACAAGAGCATAACTAAGCTCTAATTTATGTGGGTACATACCACATGTGAGGCATTATTAAATGTGTTTATGCGTTATAGCCATTCACTATGAGTGATCACTGATCAATATAATGCTCAATATCAACCCCCACTACTCACAGCCTGTGCATAGGCACTGAGGGCCTGTTGGGAGATCTGAGGCTTCTGTCCACTAGTGAAGAACAGGGAGATGTAGCCATTGCCCAGGATATCTGCAGGAAAGAACAAATCACCAGGTTATGTGTCACATAATGTGTCATTATGTTATTTATTTCAACACACCATCCATATTAGCAAAACTACTTTTAATCACATAAACATGTAAGTATATATTTTGAATACCAATGACATTCCATACTTGGACTGATAGGTTGTTGTTCAGTTTATACAGAAAGACGCTTTTCTATCTTTTATTTAATTATTATGTGTTAATATCATACTACTGTGTGCAGAGTGGTCTGTGACATGAAGTCCTACTCACACCAAGATGTCCCGTCTTTGACGTCCAGCTGCACCGCCTGCCTGGCCATGTCCACGCTCTCCAACACCCGCTTGCCTTGCTCCTGATCGCCCCCTTCAGGCGGGAGCTGTCTCAGCACCATGGACAGGCTCCTCAGAGACACTTTATTCTTCTCCTGTAGGAACAAAAGGGTCAGTGTATGTGGGTTTTGTAAACACAATCCTGCTTTGATACCTGTTTTTTTTTGTCAAACTCTCAGTCACTGTCTAAGAGAGAGGAATATTGTCCACATGAAGACAGGCCAAAGTCTGACGGCCAAATTCAATAGCCCTATTCCTGCCTCAGTAGAGCCATCTATGTCCACCCCCCTTGTCATCCATATTTCCTACTGGTTTCATTTCTTTTATTTTCCCTTCATCCTTCCCTACTGGGGGAATGGTTCAGGAGGTAGAGGAGTCGTTCAGCAATGGGTATGTGAATGGGTAGATGTCTGAAGGATTAATCTGTAAAGCGCTTTGAGTGCTCTATTTCCATTTCCTTTGTATTTATCAGTCAGCCAGCCCATCAGTCATGCTGTCAATCCACTGACCTGTTGCAAGGCACCGGAGAAACAGGTCTTGGCTGCGACCAGGTCTCCCTTCTTCCAGTAGAGCTCCCCCAGTGTGTTCCAGCCCTCCACCAGACTGGGCTCCAGCTTCACGGCCCGCGACAGGTTCTCCTCCGCGCCGGGGCTGAAGTCAGGGCCCACGTTCAGACAGCGGCCCCGCTGCAGGAGGAACTGGGCGCTGTGTTTGTGCTCCTCTGAGGGGAAACAAGATGGAGGATATGAATACGCCTCTCTCTGATAACAACCAACACTTTATATGTAGGGCAGAATGTATGCGTCAAGGGGCGGACATTTTGAGGATATGTAGGGCAGAATGTATGCGTCAAGGGGCGGACATTTTGAGGATATGTAGGGCAGAATGTATGTGTCGGGTATGGAATGACAACTCCCAAATGTGGCCAGGACAAGCAAATAACTTTATCAAGGTGAACAAAATGTTATCCATTACAGCCTGGTCAGCAAGTAACTTTAAGAGGAGAATACTTGAGACGACATTATACCACACTGGTCACATACTGCATAGAGAATCCAGAAGAACCCATAATTGGACTGGCCATACACACACACAGGATAATTCACTTGCCTATTAAGCTAATGAACTTATAATTTATGTCTGTTCTAAAGGAGTGAACATTTTGGAGCACTGTTCTGGTGGGATCAAAACCAGACTGCATTTTCCTGGACTTAAAGAGCTAAACAAATCAAACTACAGCAATGCTTAACTATATTTGACTGAGCTCATTTGAGGGGGAGAGGCAGACTTGAGCTAACTGTTTATCAGAGACCTTTGAGAGCACAGCCAATAAAAAAAAGAATGAACTGCTTTCTATAAATAGCCCTCTGAAGAACTATTGACGGTTTCTCACACTGTACCACAATTGATTTGCTGAGTACAGACTAGGGATGCACTGATAGGGTGTCGGGTAAGGGGCAAATACTGCGCTCATATACTCATAAAAAAATCTCGGATACCACGGTTTTGTTTACACAGAAGGTTTTATGTTTATTATCCTATAATACATTTGATTTGAAATTCATATTATTATGTATATCCATTTGGTACATATACACATCTTAGGCAGCTGAACTCTGCCCACTCACTTCATCTCTTTCCTCCCCTACTAGTCTAGACCGTCTCCGCTGTGGGATGCTGCTGCAGTCTCTCCACCTGACCTACTTGCAGAAACCCCCGCCCTAGACCTACCCAGCCCCACCCCCACCACACTGTCATGCACTTATTCTACCGCATACTCTGTGCTAGCATTTACCTGCAATGTAAATAATTGCAGCCATCGACATCATTTTCTGTTTCATTACTCTACTTACGTACCTTTGTTATAGTATGAGCACACTGTATACCCACTTAGCTGTCCTACAATACTTGATTGCTTTCTCACCCCACCTTATCCACTATCAATTGTGTATGCATCATGTATCATGTTTGTATGTATTGTGTACATTTTCCACATGTATGCTAGCATGCTCATCCTGATACGTGTATGAATTCATCTGCCAGGTTTCTGATGGCCTCCCCTCCCCTTCTCCTCCTTCCCCTTCTGCCACAAGCCCCCCCACCTTTCTTTTTCTATCTTGACCTCTCTACCCGGCCGGCTCCAAGCAGATGGGCCCCCCCTTATGAGCCAAGGTTCTGCTCAAGGTTTCTTCCTGTTAATAGGGACATTTTTCCTCGCCCCTGTCACCATTGCCCCCTGTCTCTAGGGGGATTCAGGCCCTGGGCTCTGTAAAGCGCCTTGAGACAATTTGATTGATTTGGCGCTATATAAATAATGCTGAATTTAATTGGTATCAGGATGTACACAAATGTAAGTACTTAGCCTGAAACGAGTTGTACAAAAAGAGGTGCATCCCAAGTACAAACCCCTATTTGATCTAGGCAGTACAGTGCAGCTGTATTAATGGCACAAGCTAAAACCAAACGATGAAGGTAAGGAAGTGGAGGAAAGTGATACGGTAAGACAAGTCATCCTTCACAATGCCCTTGTCAGATACACAAATTAGTATGGAGCAGGGCCTAAGAGAAACCTATAGGTCTGTGCAGCTGGGCGAGATAGTGAGAGAGCTCTGATAGTTAATGTTATGGTGTGGGGTTGCATTCTCCTACACTGGTCGCATACTGCATAGAGAGTCCAGGGGAGCCCATAATTAGACTGGCCAATGCACACACCTGCCTTTGGGAGTGCTCATCCTCTTAGGAAGCAAGGTCAATTACAATAACTATTTAATGACTTTCAGTGATCACTTTCATCTCGTTGATCTATTACATGGCAGGGTTAAGGGTGGAGGTGGCTGCATCTCATAAAATGGCAACTGTCTCGTCAGTCAGTCTTGTCTGCAGTCTTTTGGCTCATTGCCACTTTACTTGTTTTGGGTGAACAAAACAGACGCTCACTTTAAGGTATTCACTGTCCTTCTAAGGAACAACCCGAAAGAGCGGTTACTAAAAAATCGTTTCCCCCTCCTTGTCCTCGTGTCTTACCCTCCTTCTCCTCCAGCCTCTGCAACGTCTTGTTCATCTCTTGGGTCACGTCATTCTGTTTCCTGCTGGCATCCTCCACGTTGTGTGTCGCAAAATAGTGGTCTCTGAAGTGGTAGAGTTCATCGACAAGACCCTGAAGAAGGTTGAGGAGTGAATACAAAACCAGGCAAAATATGACCACATGGTTATGACAGTCAGAGACAGCAGACTACTTATGCAAAATAATCGGTCTCAGCTTGGTTTGGCCAGCTGATATTACACTCAAGTCGAATTTGTCCATAGGTCTCATGATACCACTTGACTCTATCTCTTTAAGGATGACAGACATATCCTGAACAGTAAGACGATCTGGTGAGACGACAGCAGAGTAATTTATATTACAGTGAAACAGAAGACAGTCCAGGAGGATCCTATCAACATTAGCACTTGCATATTATGGACTGGTTGTAATGACAACTGAGCTTAGATGAGTTAGCTAGACAGTGTGTTAGGCCTTCAATATGGACCAGTTATTTGTTAAGAAACAAAACATGTTAACGTAAGTAATGTTAACTTCTAAAGCATATGGATGTGATATTTATAGTACCCTTTGTGGTAAGAATAGCACAGTATTTGTATGTTGACACAAAAGCACCCTCTTCCTTCTTGACTAGTGTAACCTTATCGCTAGCTTGTTACTTAGCCATCTCTGTTGTTATAGTTACAAACCCTAACGAGTCGGAAGTTTGCTAGCACAAATAGCGTAAATGTACTGCACAAAAGATTTAAACAAACATTATGTTGAAGTATAAAACAAACGTGTCAAAATATTTCTAACAACATCTGGGTACCTTCAGAATTTGTAAATCATCTTTTTCTTTTATGATGGTGTCGTTCTCCCTCTCCAAATCCGCCATGTTTCTCAAATTGCTGTTTAGTCACAGCCCCGACAGCAGATCTCAGTAGAGTCTGATGAATACTGACATCTAGTGGTCAGGTGGATAACGGAAGTTTGTCTCGTTATTGCTAACAGCATAGACTCTGATAAAACCCTAATACGTCTCTGTGGCTGAAGAAAGTACCTGCTGAGCTAAACGCAAATTTGATACTAAACTTTCAATAACAAAAATAACTTGTTTTCGACATCAGGATGGTGGCTGAAGTTAATGATTTTCTCAGTCAAGTTCACCAAGCATTCCACATAAATTAACTACATTTCCCACCATGCAAGACAGCGCATTGGTCAACGTTAAAACGGATGGCCCACAACGCAGATATATAAAACATACTCCAAGAACGGTACCTCCACTAGCTGGCGTCAAGGGAAAATCCAGTTTGCTGATGAAGTCACCCCGGCGCAAATGCTATGTGTGTGACTAGCTCAACCTCCGTAGTCATTGAAGTGCGCGGTAAAAGCAAGAAGCACAACAAAAACATGTGGTTGCAGCCTTGAAGAATTAACGGTATGCTCTAGATTTATTGTTGTATCTCATTGTACTTTTTAGTATGTGAAATTGATTTATTCAGGATAATCAGCTGTATGTATAATAATAGCATCTCGCGTGCTTATGCAACTTCTTACAACACGCAACTATAAACTGGCGTAGCGGTTAGCACACCTTTTTAAGCATCGGAGTTAAAATTACCATCTTTGGTAAATTTACTGTTGTGTAGTCTGAACGGTTTCAATGCAAATCAAGCTTTTTCATTCATCATTTTAACAAGCAGCGAAACGAATTTATATGATTTTTCTAAGCACGTGAATTGGTTTGGCTCAGTGTTATCCAAGGCATTTAGCACGGCATTAGCTTCGACCAGCTAGCGTTAGCTGGATAATATTTACTTGTCTGACAAATCTTTCAATCGCAGCAGTTATACGTGAAGCTTTCCCATTGTCTTTTCAATTCAACTCTGTGTTTCATTGAAATTGTTTCACTGTTTTCTGTGAATTTATACCTCAACATCTGATAAGATAATGTCTAAAGATGACACCGTAATGCTAACTATACTGTGCTAACGGTACTTCTACCGACGTTTGCTATAGGACGTCATTGATTGAGACGTGTCAAAAAAGCCACGGCTACTTCAAAACCAGACATCAAATAAAACAGAAAGTCAGTCATATACTGTGCAACGTTTACTAAGTGGTCAGTTTATCAGCTGCGTGTGGCGATTCCCAGCACTTATTATTTATTTATTTCTCTAGCATATCAGAGAGACACACCCCTCTCCACACACTTGGAACTCTTATAAGTCATCTCCGACCATGGGGTTGCGGTCGGAGCAGAAGAAGCACTTTCCACTCCAAGGGATTGACGCGGTGGTAAAACTGTTTGAGGCTGAGCTACGGAACCCGGAACCGGACCTGGCTTTGTTATCTCTTGTGTTAGGCTTTGTCGAACACTTCCTGGCCGTAAACAGAGTAGTGCCGGTGAACGTGCCTGGGGTGCGTTTCGAGCCCCTTCAGCCGGACTGCCCTAACTCCTGCTTCCCCGTTGTGGAATTGGGTCTGCTGACGGCCATGCATGAGCGCTTCACAGCTCAGATTCGAGGTGCGGTGGACCTGACCCGGTACCGGAGGTCGGGGGGCATCTCCAGTCGGGAGTTGGTAAACAAAGTCTCCGATGTCATCTGGAACAGTCTCAGCCGCTCCTACTTCAAGGATCGTGCGCACATCCAGTCTCTCTTCAGTCTAATCACGGGTAATAACATGACCTACTAGGATTGAGATTTAGAGAGTGTCCACCCCATAATGTGAATGATATGGTGTTTGCAAAAATGCGTTCATTTTAATTAATGAGAGGATGTCCTCATTAGTCTTCAGGACCGGTTTAGAGCCATGCATGTATGACTCGGTGAACAGGATTTCTTTCTGAGTAGTATGCCCTGCAGAACAATATCAGCAAAAATGTATACACTCCATCAAATCTCACAAAAGATTTGCAAAGTCTATTCTTTAATTGTCTCTCTTTGTGCTCAGGCACTAAGTTGGATAGCTCAGGTGTGGCGTTTGCAGTGGTCGCCGCCTGCCAGGTCCTGGGGCTTTGTGACGTCCACCTGGCTCTCTCGGAGGACCACGCATGGGTCATCTATGGTAAAGACGGCGAGGACACGGCCGAGGTCACATGGCACGGGAAAGGGAACGAGGACCGGAGGGGTCAAACCATCACCGCCGGAGTGAGTGAAAGGGTACGTGCCTCGTGGACATCCAACATGGTGCTTTGGTAGTTGTGATGGTGGTTTTGTCCCTTTGTCACTTTGTTTGGTTTTATTGTACTTCAGTGATTGTGAATCAACTTGAGATTTTAATTTTTTTTAACTTTTTTTCAGTTTATTTTATTTTTCCCATATGTAGTAGATTGTGGTTGTTTTCTCTTATATTACTTTATTGTATGTATCCCCCCCCCCCCCCCCCACAGAGTTGGCTGTATTTGAAAGGCTCGTACTTGAAGTGTAACCGCAACATGGAGGTGGCTTTTATGGTGTGCGCCATCAACCCGTCTCTGGACCTACACACGGACAGCACCGAACTCCTGCAGCTGCAACAGGTTGGGATGCGTCCTGAGGAAGTCAGATTGAGGTGTTGGGTGGAGGTGCTCTAGGGATTTATTGTTTTGTTTATGTGTTTATTCACGAGAGCTCCCTTGTCTTATTACAGTGTACTTACGTAAGTTATAAATAAATAATAAATATATTATAAAGAAATAATGTATTTTTGAAGTAGGTTAAAATGTTTCTACCTAAATGTATCGTGTATCGTTTTATCGTGTAACCATATGTATCAAGATAAAATGTATATTGTGCCGATTACTTAAAGCTTGATTCTATGTTTTATTGTTGTTATTCTCAGCCTAACTGCTATTTTTCTTTTTGCAGAGGCTCCTGTGGCTTCTCTATGAAAGAGGAGATTTGGAAAAGTGAGACACTTTTTAAAAATAATCTTTTAGGACAAAACTCAATGATTAAGCAAAACAGTAATTGTAGGTGCACAACTCTAATTTTAGTTCTCTATTCTTATAACCTAAAAGATATATTCTTTTTTTTAAATTTTTTTATCACATTCCCCTCAGCATATTCCTACATAAGCGTGTAATGGAAATAACACCCAGATCATCTTTGCTGTATAAATGAAACCCATGAGTATATTTGACTTGTGTGAACTCTTGTGTCAGGTACCCCATGGCAATGGGCACGCTGGCAGACCTGGAGGACCAGGAGCCCATCAATGGCAAGGAGAGCCCCCTGAACATCCACTTGAAGGTGAGCGCAGCGTTTCAACAGCCTTAATGTCTGAATTACCAAAAATATCACAAAGGTTCAGGTTCTGTATACGTCACTCAAGTTGGATACAGCTGACCGAGCAAAAATAACTGAGAAACTATGAGAATGGCTTCTTCTTTCTATAATGTGCTCTTTTGCCTGGTCGCAGACGCACCGTATCCCCATTTCCTTCATGTGTGTTTATCAGTGCACTCTCCTCTCCTCTCCCTCTCCACCCTTCTCCACCCCTCTCCACTCCTCTCCCTCTCCCATCCCTTGTCTCTCCCTCTCCACTCCTCTACCTCTCCCATCCCTTGTCTCTCCCTCTCCTAACCTCTGCCTCTCCCTCTCCTCTCCCTCTGCCTCTTCCTCTCCTCTCCCTCTGCCTCTTCCTCTCCTCTCCCTCTCCTCTCCTAGGCCGTGGAGTCAGCCAAGAAGTTCTACAACAACGAGCACATCTACCCCTTCATGTACCTGGCAGGGTACCACTACAGACACCGCGACGTACAGGATGCCCTGGGGTCGTGGGCCGAGGCTGCCACAGTGGTGCAGGAGTGAGTCAGGACCTCTTAAATAGCATCCATACTGAATAGTACAATGGTGCCGGAGTGAGTCAGGACCTCTTAAATAGCATCCATACTGAATAGTACAATGGTGCCGGAGTGAGTCAGGACCTCTTAAATGGCATCCATACTGAATGGTGCCGGAGTGAGTCAGGACCTCTTAAATGGCATCCATACTGAATGGTGCCGGAGTGAGTCAGGACCTCTTAAATGGCATCCATACTGAATGGTGCCGGAGTGAGTCAGGACCTCTTAAATAGCAACCATGTTCTACACCTGCAGGTCTCATTCCTGAACCCTCTGCCTCAGATAAGATAGACGTTATAATTTACATAGACACAGGAGGTTTTTTAATAGATGTCCACTGTAAAATACTGAATAGTACAGTGGTGCAGGAGTGAGTCAGGAGCTCTTAAATAACATCCATGCTCTACACCAGCAGGCCTCAGACCTGAATAATATAGATGTTATAATTTATATTACAACAGCATGTCACACAGGATGTTTTTTAATAGATGCACACTGTCCACAGTAGGATGCTGATTTGATTAGAGGTTAAAATCACTGGTAAAGCTGCCCGGGCCTATAATGTTATTGTTATTCCTAAAGTTTCATGTCACCAGGATTGAGTTTGGGATTGGGACCGCAAACATAAAACATTAGCCTATGACCGTTGTTTCATGAACAAACAGTAGAGGGCAGCAAACAGCAAGATGTTAATCCAGAATGTTGAATTGTGGAGAGGCTGGGGATTTTTTTTCCAGTGTAGTTATTTCCACCGTATTTAATCATAGTTATCCACCTGTTGTGACTGACATCTCCCGATTTGGAAGACGTCTGCACACTTGCATCGCATCGCGTGCTGCTCTGTAATGTACGGGAAGAGACGGCACTTCCTGAAAGTTGTATGTCTGACGTGTGTGGATGTCTGTCCATGTGTGCCTTGGACTGTGTGTTTATGTCTGTGTTTGTGTGTGTGTGTGTGGGTGTGTGTGTGCGTGTGTTTCCGTACACAACTCTCTTTATCCCTTACCGGAAACTTCATTCAGCTTCCATTCTTGGCAGCCTTGGCTTCCTGGAACGCTAAGGCCTCACTTTTCTCCCGATCTTCAAGCGCGGGCCTCTAAAAATACCCCCCGTGCTCTGAGCCGAAAGTTTGGAACAGCCCGTCTCTGTCGTCCCCTGTCCCTGTTCAGATGTGCAGCCAGAGGCACGCCCGAGGCTGACATTCCCTCCTCTTCCTTTTCCCGCTCGGCTCTTCCTGTGACCCATTGTTGGGAAAACCCTTCCTCTGTGCCATGACTGTCTGCCATAGATGTCAGGGAGGATGTGGATGTGTAGTAACAGACCATAACACTGACGGAGAAGAGCGAGAGAAAAGGAACACTTTCAGTGACGGCCTGGTGTCCTGGTGTAACATCATTCCCATTTAGTTGTTTTGTTTTGAAAAAGAGAGACTTTAAGACTCGTGGTGTAGTTCTATGATGAGAGGAGGATATTTCCATTCCTTCTACACATCTGGTCCGATTCATTGCAGTTGTTTACACTCAGACTCTACTTGAAATCGCTTCAAACAAAGTAAAAAAAACAATGAAATACTTGGATTCTCTTGTTGCTGGATCACAATCTAACACATTTGTAACATAACAAAGAAAAATACACATAATAGAGCTGTTTGATATTGTCCCGGTTTGAGTCCGAGGACTCTCACGCAAGTGCAGGACAACAAGGTTTTAATGTTCACCAAGGCTGATTACTGACAGGTGCTGAGCAGTGCAACGACCCACAGGCTGACGGGATACAAAATAGGATTTAGCACGGCGGCGCTAACGTGAGACAAAAGAGCACCTGAGTATCCAGGTAAAGTCGGACAGAAAGGTTCAGGACACAAAGTTCTCTTCCAAAACCACACAGACACACACCTTGGCAAATGGAGACTTTGCAACGAGCGACAAAACTGTGGGGTTTAAATAGGAACGGGACGTGAAAAAGTCCAACAGGTGAGCGAGATGAAGTGGATTAGACCACTGTTCAGTAGGCTGGTGATGTGAATGAGTGCTGAATGGGTGTAGCCAGAGTGAGGGTGTGCAAAGTCGCGTGACTGATATCCATGTCCTTGGTACAACAGTGGAGATGCCCCAATGAAACACACAATGGAAGCTGCTGTCTGAGAAAGCGACCCCCAACCAGAGCAGAGCCCACCCATCAAGCAGTCAGCTTGAGACTACCCACTGTGTACCCACTCACAAGAGTCAGACTACCCACTGTGTACCCACTCACGAGAGTCAATATCCCTCCAAAGAAATAAAAAAAAATGTGTTGACTGCAAGTCATGGTTTGAGAAACCAGAGAAAAACTGCTGTTACCATTAAATTAAATTGCATTGTCCTTCCTTTTTTCCCCCAGCTACAACTACTGTCGTGAAGATGAGGAGATCTATAAGGAGTTCTTTGACATCGCCAATGATGTGATCCCCACCCTGCTGAAGGAGACGGCAGCGGAGGGGGGGGTAGAGGGGGCAGAGGGCACAACAGAGAAAACAGAAAAGGTAGAAACTCCAGTCAGGGTCCAGTGCCATAAGAAAAGTACTAATAGTATTAAATGTAGTAGTAATAGTATTACAAGTAGTAGTAGTGGAAAAAAGTAAAGTTATTCATGTTAATTATATACACGGTTTATCATTACATTATTACTTGCACTACCATAATGTAATACTACTTTCTATCTCAATTTCTCATTTTTTTTCTCTCTCATTGCTCTGCCTTGCAGGACTCACCAAGGCAGTCTGCAGTTCTCTCAGCACTACAAGACCCAGAATGCTTTGCACACCTGCTGCGTTTCTATGACGGCATCTGTAAGTGGGAAGAGGGAAGCCCCACACCTGTGCTGCATGTGGGCTGGGCCACCTACCTGGTGCAGTCTCTCAGTCGCTTCGACGCACAGGTGAGATCTAACATTTCATAACAGACAACCAAATATACGGGCATTCTTTACCTTACGGGGCAGTATGTGCCTCTCTTCTTGTCTCTCTTTGTCTGTTGCCTCCTGTATCGTGCCGTGTTGTGACTTCTCCCTCTGACCTTCGACCTTTGACCTTTTCCCCACCTGTCCTCAGGTGAGACAGAAAGTCTCCATCATCACAAAAGAGGCTGACGCCCAGGACGACGACGACCAGTCCAGTGACGACCCCCGTGAGGGTCGCAGGCGGGGCCCGCGTCGCGAGTCCAAACTGGACGACCAGCCTTCGCTGCTCCCCCCGGGCCAGACCCCCGTCCCTCTGCCAACCCCGGCTGCCCCCCCCAAAAAGATCGGGGGCGCAGAGGGCGGGGGCCGCCGCCGCTCCTCCCAGGGAGCTAGGGGGGCGGAGCCTGATGCCAAAGCCCGCACCAACACGCCGAGCCCCACCCCTCCCTGTGCCCACCAAGCCGGGGGGGCGGGCAGCGGCCCCGTGGTGGCCTTCTACAGCGAGAAGATGAAGGGCATGAAAGGGCTGCTTTCGGCCGCCAAGGTGAACTCTAGCGCCATCAAGCTGCAGCTGACGGCACAGTCACAGGTGCAGACGAAGAGGCAGAAGCCGTCGGCGTCTGGAGACTACACACTGTCCTTCATGAAGCGACCGCGAAAGACACTGTAGGGTGGCAGCAGCAGCAGCAGCAGCCGCCAATACCACAGTGCTGGTTGTCATGGCTCCATCCAGCTGAGAGAGAGAGAGATGATGATGATGATGATGATGATGATGATGGGAGGAGGGCAGAAGTCCAGGCCAGCGCTAGCCTCTGTGTTCTGCAGCGCCATGACGTGGAAGAGTTCTGCCCGGAGGAGTTGCCTGGAAATCTGCTGTCTCTTGCTTCTTTTGTTCCCCCTTAAAGGCTTGTGGTTAACCTCCTGAGTAAAGGATACAAACAAAAAAGGTTGCAGTGCAGCTCTTGTGTTTTTACTGTGAAAGCATGGAAGAGTCTGTGTTGAGCTAATCGCGATTTCTTCAAATGATTCCCTCAGTTGATGTGACCATGCATGGAGTTTATTCCACTGTATAGGGAGGGTCTGAGACATAAGGGTTGTACTTTTGTGATCTGGCTCCTCGTAAACTTTTGAGAATGTTTAGTATGAAGGACAGAAACCAAAGTCACTTGTTACAAGTGTGCATCTATTTTTTAGCATTTTTAAAAAGTGATTTATTTTTTATGCTAGTGACATACTTCAGATAAAATGTGTAGGTTATTCTACATTTTTGGTATCTTAGCACTTTTTACATATTCAGCTGTGCGATTAGCCTTCAGAAACTTACATTTTCATTTCAGTTGTTGCCATAACTGTGCACGTCTTTGTATAGGTGGCCTTTAGTGTAACGTAATGTTACTAAAACGTCGAATTTGCATTTGTCTTGGAATTTCCATTGTAATTGTGCTGAAGTCTCATTTCCTGTCAATAAACTAATAAAGTTCACGAGATTGACATCAGAGTGCCGATGCCTTTTCTTTACTTTGCAAAGACCGAGACTGAGGAATGTCAATGCCATCTTCCCACAATATCTTCAGCATCCACCAATCTAGTCATGCGCAAAAAGGCATTGGTGTTGGTGCAACTTGGAGGACCGCACAGGGTGACGCGACGTCCTCTGAAAATTGGCGCTGGAAGTTGAATGACAACGTGATTAGTGCTTTCGAACAACCACTGAGATAACTCGACAGGCTGCAACACCTGGCAGTTGTGAATGATTCATTAGTAACTGCGGATAGAGGATACGACTGGCTAGCGCCGCTGGACACAGTACTACATCGCCAGCGGTTCTGTCATACCATGACCGTCTAAGGCGTGAGAAACACCATTAAAACAAACGGCTGAAATGGATACCATCGGGGTTTCGTTTTTGGACCCTCTGGACGACTACGAGATAATTCATCGTATTGGGAGTGGCACATACGGAGATGTATTTAAGGTCAGTTGGAAAGCTAGCATTAGAAAGCTCATTTTGTCCGTTCACTGGGATTTGGGAGTTTGAGGAGGCTTCACATTTCGCCTATCCTGTGCAGGCTACGTTCCTCTTGGCTTTAGCATTTAGCTTTATTTCACATTATTTATTTCGTAATACTCTGTCGTTGGGCACTCACAGTTTCAATATATTGCCGTTCGCACATTCTTTGAAACTTTGCTTTACTCTGGAATATCTTGCGTAATTGCACTCGCCCTGTCCGCAACACAGCAGTGATTTACGACTTTTCTGCATCCTGTTGGTAAACAGTAACTATGACAGTCATTTGTTGCGGCATTTAAGAACGTTTATGAGGAAGGGCTAACAGGCAGTTGTGGTGCGTGAGGTCAGATAAGTTTCGGTGGAATAAGCTTTTTAATGGCTAACTATGAACCAAAATGTCATTCCTGCACGTCATTCTAAAGTGATGATGTCCCGTTCAACATCACCTTCACCCACAATTGCAGACAGGCACATTGAACTTCGTCATCCGCTCTCCCACATGCTTTGGAAATAAATAATGTTAACTTGGTCGGTGAAACAACCTAGAGGTTGAAGGGAATGTTCATATGGACTTTGAAAATGTACAAATGGACAGTATCACGTATACAATTACTTAATCTAGTGGGTTAAATTATTTGCAGGCTTCCACAAACCATGTCAGTATGTTAAACCTGTTGCATTGCCGATGCAGAAAAAAACATAAACGACAAGGTATCTTATTTATTTTTCTGCCCTTACACAAATTCCTTTGCTTTACTTGAGTCTGAACCATGGTGAGGACATTATGCTGCAGTGATTTCCTCTGCAAGTCTAGATCTGTAATGTACAGTTTAAAACGTAATGACTACCCCTCCAAACAATAGCCATGAGGTCATGCGTGTTTACGTTGACGCTTCTACTCTGTTGTCAACATACTGTACCCAACGTAAGGTGGCTCGATGCCAGACGGTACACATTGGCGCACTCCACGAGACCTCTTGTCCCTGGCGAGCAGCTACGCATCACGCAATCACCCGTCACAGCGACCGCGCAGTGGGCGAGCAAGCAGTGGTTTGTTACTTCATCTTGACAACCCACAAAGAGCTCCTTCAAGGAGGCTGTGTCGGGGTTAAGTTCCCTCAGCGGAAGACTTTGAGAAATGCATTAACATTCATTTCCAAAAGGTCAAAGCTATAAGTGGACACTCGTCTTTAATTAAATGTAATTCACCCCCTCAATTCAAAAAAGGTTAGTATTGATGTTAAATCAGTGTTGTGGTTCACGTCTGCAGAGCTGGTTGCTGTGCTTGTTTGGGCCTTTTGTCCTAAATCAGCCTCAGTATTATTTCAGGCACTGCAGGGAACGTTGCTGTCATGTTGGTCACAGGAAGTCCCTCGCTGTAACAGGAAAAAAACAGGACGTGATGGCAAGCTCCAGGTTTTGTCTAGGTTTTGGCTGCCTGATCAGTGGTTGTGTCTTAGATCGCTGTACACAAGGCAGACATCCAGCGCGCTGCTTCTTTAGGCTACACAGTTAAAAGGATTTGGTCTAGCTGAAGACAGACATTTAAAACAAGGATGTTCACTTTTCATGCACCAAAGTACCCACACTTCTGAATCAGTGACTAGTCACACGCCAGAGCAGGGCATATTATCACTGTCACACAACACACCACTATAATTAGCCAGCTGAACACATAATTGCTGATGCTGGATAAGGCTGTGGCTATGGCAGTCACCTCATTGTGATGTGAAAGTTTCTTTAAACCTGTAGCCCACACAGAGACAGATTGGGAACAAAAAGTTATGGGAAATGACATATTTCTTAGACAGACAGAATAGTATTTATTTTTGTTGTTAGATGTAATCATTTCTCTGTTTGTAATCTTAATCACATTTTCTTCAGCACCTTGGTTGATAAAACAGCAGGTTTCTTTTCTGGACTCAGGCACAGCAGGATGACAGCAAATCAGAGTTCCTGCCAGGCCCCAGCCTGCCTTTTCCCGGGTATTTCTCAATAATAAATGCTGATGCATCAGTCCGTAGGTGTGTGTGTGCGTGTGTGTGTGTGTGTGTGTGTGTGTGTGCGTGTGCGTGCGCGTGTGTGTGTGTGTGTGTGTGTGTGTGTGTGTGTGTGATGCATCAGTCAGTAGGTGTGTGCCCTTGGACAGGAGCCATGTTTGGTGGGTGGAGCGGCTACCCGCTGAGCACCGGCTCTCGTTACTTTCCCCAGCCCTGCCCGTCTGCTTCAGTCTGTTCACACACACACACAGACACACACACACACACACACACACACACACACACACACACACACACACACACACACACAGACAGGCACACACTGAGACAGACAGATACACAAACACACACACATACACGCACAGCAAGGTGAAAGGCAAGGTTGACCTGCGTGAAGCCGTCAGGCCTGATGACGGGGCTTGTACCAGCACGATGCCAGGTGGATTTCTAAAAGAATGCGGGAGCCAGAATGTTGATGAGCAGCTGTTGATGCACTGTGTTTAGAACTGCCTCTGCAGTTGTATTTAATCTTCACACATTCACTGAACAACAGAATTGAAACACAACAAAAATTATATTATGGCATACAATGATGGATTCAGATTCTTGATTAAGTTTCTAAGATGGCCAAGTACAAGCCACATACAGTACAATATGCTTGTGATTAGTACATTTGCCATCTTTAATGCTGTATTGGGGAATTTTATGCACACATTTATGTGAGTTATGTGAGTGTTGATAATGGCTTAAGTGAGCCAAGATAAGATATTCCTCCTAGTTTTGGTAACATTGGAACACATATCTGTATGTTTTAATCACTGGGTAGTCATTACTATGCTATTTAATCTTATGTGATATGTTATTTTATCTGGACCCTGAGTCTATAAAGAGTTGATGTAGATGGTTATCATGGTAACGATCGTTGACAAGATAACTTCACTGGATTTCTATAAAAACTGGCTCTAGAATTAATTCTAGAGCTAAAAAGTTACCAGTTGTTGATGCAGATTTGTTTTGGACATATGAAAGGCTGTCGAAGTTATAATTATTGATGGGCTCAAAAGAATCTTTTGCATTGTAGGCACGGAACATCAAAACCTCTGCAATCGCTGCTATCAAAATTGTGAAACTGGATCCTGGTTAGTAACAGCCCTCCTATTCAGACTTCTATTCATATTTGCTATTCCAAATGTTTATTCAGTGAAGGACAACATTTTGATTTAGTTTCGCCTTTTGTCCATAAAATACAATTGTCTGTCTTGGTTTCAATCCAAATTAAATAAAAAGCTAGTTTTGACAGGATTCTTGTTATGTGTTGCACAATGCAACAGTGTTTGCAGCTGTTATGTCATATTACAGTACACATGCTTAATGAGCAAGCTGACATTCATTGGTCAACTGCCCAGTCATGTGACTCCCCCTTTCCCCTGTCTACAGGTGATGACATCACGTCTATCCAGCAGGAGATCACCATGATGAAGGAATGCAAGCACAAGAACATCGTGGCCTATTTCGGCAGCTACCACAGGTGCAGCCTTCTGGAACCGGTTGCTTGTAGAACACATGGGGAGTTCCTTTTTTGCCAGGGCAGATGCTCGTGCAGAAAATGGTGCATTCCGTAGCGCACAATCCACCCCCTTTTGCCAAGGCCTTCCCTCCCTTGACAGAGGACTCCAATTCAAATGATTCCCCTTGGAAAAACAGGCCTGTACTGTTTGCAACATGCCAAGTCGACTCCCATTCTTGTCTTGGAGGTCAAGTGCCAGTGTGTTGGGGTTTGTGTGTGAGATGTTTGTTCCCCAGCCCAGTGCTATTAGGGTAGAAACTTAACTCTATTCAACTCTATTCAATTAACGTCCAAGAATGACAAATCTAAAGCGGTATGTGGTTTTTAAACATTTGCTGGTAACAGACTGAATTGTGTCATGTGACATTCTATAGTGTCAGAAGCTCAGAACATGTTTTATTATTTTGTTGCTAAATGAGTCTCTCGAAGCAAACAAAGACATTCCAAGGACTAACATAGACCTGAATTCAGACTGAGGTCTTGTATACGATAGTGGCGTGCAGGCGAGACAAATTGACCTCGATCTAAAAATCCCCCAGGCCATTTTTGTCTTCTCCTTTTCTGCTGTGTGTCTTAATGCTACCTCCAGAGCTGAACTCTCTGTTTATAGGAGGCTTGTTGGTGATAGTTGAGCTCTCTCGCCAAGCTGAATAACTCACAGCACGTGTTTAAAATTCCAACTCCATCCTGGAGGAAAATAAAGTTTATATTTCTGTGGCGATTGTTACAAATTGTGCGAAATCTGTAAGTGTTGCATTGTCCTGGCAAACAAAGGTCCTGGCAGCCAGGCATGCTCCGAAGCAAAAAGCAGCACAGAGAATAATAAACGTGCTAATAATAATAATAATAAGAGAATAACAAACGTGATAATAATAATAATTCGAGAATAATAAACGTGTGTTTCCTCTGCGCCCTTTCAGGAATACTAAGTTATGGATATGCATGGAGTTCTGCGGGGGAGGGTCGCTGCAGGACATCTACCACGGTAAGGGGTCAAAGGTCATCATGAGTGTGCCTATTGCGTGGACACATAGGAGCAGCGCTGCTGTCATCCTTGTCTCATGCACGGATCAGACTCCAGAGAAGCTATCTGTTTGTTTATTAGGTTTTTGTAATTACCTTTATAATTATTTCTAAAGTCGTCGTTTTGGGTGACCCCGTACAGTAATAACATGGCACATAACTGCGTTACTTGAACATTTATGTTTATGTGCATGCTCTCATGTGCTAAGGACTGCCTCCGGGCATAATGCCAATATATGACTAGCTGAAGATACATTCTGATTTATTTCATTTCATTATGGATTCATTTTATGTCACGTTCATGCGATTTATGGGATGTTCGTGCTATGATGTTCATGCTATTGATTGTTTTTCTTAATGTAGAAATAGCAGCACCAGTCCAGCCAAATCTGAAGAGACAGCATTTGTGTCTCATTTGTCCATGTGTGGGACAGACCGTGTGTGGGATGGGAAATAATGTTTTATTGTTTTGTTTTGTTTTTTTAAGTTAAAAAAGTGGCTTTTTTCCCACAGTGACTGGACCATTGAAGGAGAAACAGATCGCTTATGTCTGCCGGGAAACATTACAGGTACAGTAACCCCCTACAGCCAAACCTGTCTGTAGTGATGACTGTGGTAATCACACCTGTATGTAGTGATGACTGTGGTAATCACACCTGTCTGTAGTGATGACTGTGGTGATGACTGTGGTGTCTGTAGTGATGACTGTGGTAATCACACCTGTATGTAGTGATGACTGTGGTAATCACACCTGTATGTAGTGATGACTGTGGTAATCACACCTGTATGTAGTGATGACTGTGGTGATGACTGTGGTGTCTGTAGTGATGACTGTGGTAATCACACCTGTATGTAGTGATGACTGTGGTAATCACACCTGTATGTAGTGATGACTGTGGTAATCACACCTGTCTGTAGTGATGACTGTGGTAATCACACCTGTCTGTAGTGATGACTGTGGTAATCACACCTGTCTGTAGTGATGACTGTGGTAATCACACCTGTCTGTAGTGATGACTGTGGTAATTATGTCTGCTGTAGGTAGGTGTGTTGACATGTTGAATAAGGGGAAGTGTTCAATGAATGTGAAGAAGTCATATGGCCTCCCTTGTAATATGTACTGCATGTTTTGTTCACATAATCTGTAATTCTTTAGATATTAAATTGTTTAAGTTGTGGAAAGGACGCTTAACGATCAGAACCTATTGTAGTACGGTTATGCCTGAGAGGTGGCGTAGCGAGAAACCATTTTGACAACTGGTGCTGTCTGCTCATGTTTCTCCTCTCTGAGTCAGTCCAATTAGAGAACCAGAACAACCGGAGGAATGTGAACGCATGAACGTGCATGAATCATTTGCTCAAGTGGCTCTCAGTACTCATTTCTCTTTCTCTCTCTGTTTCTGTTTCTTTCTCTCTCTCTGTTTCTTTCTTTCTCTCGCTCTGTTTCTTTCTCTCTCTCTGTTCGCACAGGGCCTGTACCATCTGCATGAAACAAGCAAAATGCACAGGGATATTAAGGTAAATCCAAAATGCACAGGGATATTAAGGTAATCCAAACTGCACAGGGATATTAAGGTAATCCAAAATGCACAGGGATATTAAATGAATCCTAACTGCACAGGGATATTAAGGTAAATCCAAAATGCACAGGGATATTAAATGAATCCTAACTGCACAGGGATATTAAGGTAAATCCAAAATGCACAGGGATATTAAGGTAAATCCAAAATGCACACTTAGTCAGGCATATAGGGGCTCTGGAGACGGAAAAATACCTGATTAATGGGGGGGGGGTACACAAGTGGTTCAGGAAGCACCATTTTATATACATTTATACTGACATGTTTTGTGTGCACATTGAGTTCTCACATTATCAGGCCGTAGCGCAGACGTGGCGTGCCTGTGAGTGTTCTCACCCTGGGAATCAGTTCTGTGACCTTGGCATCCTTCAGCAGTGACTGAGCCACAGGGACATCACCATTAGCTCCACAAAGAGACACAAGAGTGAGCTGTGTGCTAGCACTGGATCAAGGGCATAGTGTGTGTGTGTGTGTGTGTGTGTGTGTCTGTCTGTGTGTGTGTATGTGAATGAGTAAGTGACCGAGAGAGAGAGTGAGAGAGAGATCGACCTCAATTTACCTGTCTTTTTTTTTACCTAGGGAGCTAACATCCTCATCACAAACAGAGGAGATGTCAAACTAGGTGAGATTCTTTGTGTTCTCGTAGCGTGAAGGTCACAGAATGGCCCTCACATGCCTTCCTCTCTCTCCTTCATTCTGAAACGACTACAGTATAAACAACCTCAATATATCATTTGAATTCACAATATTTCTATTTTCATTTGAAAGTATTTTTGGAAAGCAGTTCTTCAGAGTGTATGCTTGTAGCAGTAATGTAAGCTATTCTATAAAAAACTGTGTTTAAAGCCTTCTACTTGAGCCGAGACCTATATGGCCTTGAAAAAACACACAGATTCAGCCAGGTGTACTGAAAGTCTTGAGTGGTAGTGTATTGATCTTGTGTATTGAATCTCTTGATTGGCAGGGCATGTTTCTGGTCTATGCATTCTCTTGACGAGTGGTCTTTGTGTATGGTCTATATAAAGTCTTGACTGGTAAAGTATTTAGTTTCTTGAGTATTTAGTTTCCTTGAGTATTTAGTTTCTTGACTGGTAGAGTATTTAGTTTCTTGACTGGTAGTGTATTTAGTTTCTTGACTGCTAGAATATTTAGTTTCTTGACTGGTAGTGTATTTAGTTTCTTGACTGGTAGAGTATTTAGTTTCTTGACTGGTAGAGTATTTAGTTTCTTAAGTATTTCGTTTCTTGACTGGTAGAGTATTTAGTTTCTTGAGTATTTAGGTTCTTGACTGGTAGAGTATTTAGTTTCTTGACTGGTAGAGTATTTAGTTTCTTGAGTATTTAGGTTCTTGACTGGTAGAGTATTTAGTTTCTTGAGTATTTAGGTTCTTGACTGGTAGTGTATTTAGTTTATTGAGTATTTAGTTTCTTGGCTGGAAGTTCAATCTCTTGAATTGTAGTGAATGACTCTTGTGAGTTTCATGAATGTACCTCTGGCTAACCCTGCTACAACACTGACCTCTCTCCCAGCTGACTTCGGTGTTGCCGCGGAGATCAGTGCTTCTGTTGCCAAGAGGAAGTCTTTCATTGGAACTCCCTACTGGTGAGCTGGACGATAAGGGCTCTAGACCTCTAGACCTCTCTCTCTCTGTCTCTCTTTCTCTCTTCCCTTGTATCTCTCTCTCTTCATTTTTTATTCATCACCTACCTGCTCTTGCACAAAGAACCTGTGATAAACCAAGGTGCTGTTGTTGACCACATCGGTGACATTTTCTATCTTAAAACCTCGGTGCCCTTATATGCAGTGAGATTCAGCTTAGCGTCACCATCTCTTTTTCGTTTTGCTTTGTGTGGTATTGTCTTGAGCTTTTTTTTTTTCTTTGTTTGTTCTTGTTCCCATTTTGTGTTGTTCTGAGGTTTCTTTTCTTTTCTTGTGTTTGTTTATTGGTTTGCCTGAATTTGTTTGTTTGTCTGTCTGTCTGTCTCAGGATGGCTCCGGAAGTGGCAGCGGTGGAGAAGAAGGGCGGCTACAACCACCTGTGCGACATCTGGGCGGTGGGCATCACCGCCATCGAGCTGGCCGAGCTCCAGCCGCCCATGTTTGACCTTCACCCCATGAGGTCAGACACAGACGCGCGCTCGCCGACAGCCTGACAGAGGGTCGAGCTATTTTTAGGGAGGTTGCCGCGACAACGCGATCATAATTAGCTTCCTGTGATTAATCGGTGGGAGGGGATGTTGAAATTCGGATTAAAGTTTCATGAATAGCCCGGATACTGAGATGGTAATTCATTGATTTGCATAGTGACTGTGCAAAATGTGCGTTTGTATCTCGAGTTATGATGAGCTTTGAGCTATCCAGGGGGTGCCTATGACTCTCACTGTCACTGGCACTGATGTCTCAACTTCACATCGAAATTCAATGTTTAAAATGACTGGTGTAACCCAATCCACATGTTATATGATTAGTGGATTTCATATGGTATATGATTTGAAGACTCAAGAAACAATCAGTAATAGCTCCTAAAGTTAATATTGAAATCGTTGTATCAGGGTTGGTGTGTAAGATTCTCTGACTCCTCCTGTTTATAGTAAATGTGAAATGCTTAAGGAGTTAGAATGATGAGTGGAACCACTTAGTATGACACATGAGCCACTATTTCCCAGTCTGCGGTAGTAGTTAGCGTGACTCATTTGAAACTACAGTACACAAGTCACTTGTTGTTCCTGACATGCATATTGTGTGTGATTCAGGGCGCTGATGCTCATGTCTAAGAGCAGTTTCCAGCCGCCCAAACTCAAAGACAAAAGCAAATGGTAAGACCATGGTTACATGGGAAATACACTCCTAGGAAAAAGCAATGAATCATTTTCTTTGTAAATGTGGAGAACAACATTGCAAAAAGACAAACTATGTTCATATGGTTCAGAAATCGTGCCTCCACTGCGAGTAGAGCAGAGGGGCAGATGCTGAAAACGTGTCACTTCCTCTCTGTTGCAGGTCTGCAGGCTTTCACAGCTTTGTGAAGATGGCGCTCATTAAGAATCCCAGAAAAAGACCTACTGCAGAGACACTCCTTCAGGTAAACACCACCTCCCTTACGGCCCAGGTGTAGTTCAACCCCACCTCCCTTACCGCCCAGGTGTAGTTCAACCCCACCTCCCTTACCGCCCAGGTGTAGTTCAACACCACCTCCCTTACCGCCCAGGTTTAGTTCAACACCACCTCCCTTACCGCCCAGGTGTAGTTCAACACCACCTCCCTTACTGCCCAGGTGTAGTTCAACACCACTTCCCTTTCTGGGCAGGTGTGGTTAAACACCACCTCCCTTACCGCCCAGGTGTAGTTAAACACCACCTCCCTTACCGCCCAGGTGTAGTTAAACACCACCTCCCTTACCGCCCAGGAGTAGTTAAACACCACCTCCCCTACCGCCCAGGTGTAGTTAAACACCACCTCCCTTACTGCCCAGGTGTAGTTCACTCTTGGGAGATCTTTATTAAGGCTGCAATATTTTTTTTTGTCCTGAATCATTAAAACTATGTGACTCTGAAGGGATAATAAAAATGAAATTCATGCCCATAATTCCAGGGCATTCTGTTTCTTCGTATGAGGCTTTGTTATTGTATTATTGTCTTTTTAAAACATTTTGCTAATACACTAAAACACCAGTACTAGTACTAAAACATGTGCTGTACATAAAAGCAGAAAACCCCCTAAAAAAAAAAAAAATGCATGAAATGCTCATGAATAAATACTGTGACATACTGCTGTTTCCATGACCCGACAGAATTAAAGCTAAAGGACTAGTATTTAGCAGACGCTCTTATCCATAGCTAACTGCACCACCGTGCCACATCAAATAGTATATAGAGTTGTATGGTTATGTAGCTGGTCTATAAACCTTTACACAAAAGCCTTTAATATCTCACTCATCAGTTGACGTGTGTGGACCTGACTACTGTACGTAATCTCTGATTCTGTCCAGGAGGCACTAATTAAAAGATAACAGGCATTTTTCGTTTCAAACAACTGTCCAGAGAGATTATCTGGGATTGGGGATTAGGGATTATGGGGGGGGGGATTTTGTGATTATGACATCAAGGAACCCGAATAAATATAAAAAAACTAAACTTGTGATGAGTTGTTGTGGTTTGAATGTTGATGTGAGGTCTGAGATAACAAGCTTAAGGGGTCACCAGAGGTCACCTGAGAGGTAAATGTAGATGACCAGGTGAAATTAGAGGTGACCTGGTTAATTCAGGTTACCAGGTGAGATCGTACATGACAAGGTGAGATATTATATTATCAGATGAAATAAGGCAACCAGTTGAGATGAGGTGGCTAGCTGAAATTGTATCTAACCAGGTAAAGTCTTGATCTAGATGACAGGTGAGCCCTTATGTGAGTGTTATGACCAGGCAAGGTCAGAGGTCAGAGGTCACGAGGTGATGGAGTGAACCCTTGTCTTTCTCCATAGCACCAGTTTATGACCCAGCTGAGGTGTTAGATGACAAGGTGAGATGTTAGGTGACCAGATTCGGTCTGAGTCGACCGGTTGACTGAGGTGACCATGTGAAGTCTTGAGGTAGCCAGGTGAGGTTCGAAGTGTCCAGGTGAGATGGGAGGTGATGGAGTGAGCTCTCGTGTCTTTCTCCGTAGCACCGGTTTGTGACCCAGCTGCTGACCAGAAATCTCATCATAGAGCTGCTGGACATGGCCAACAACCCAGACCTCCACAATACACAGAACCTAGACGAGAACGACCTGGAGGTGAGGGTGATCACACACACACACACACACACACACACACACACACACACACACACACACACACACACACACACACACACACACACACACACACACACACACACACACACACACACACACACACACAGTAACAGCAAGTAAATTACAATCTAAAATGAGAAGACAGATCTAATGTTGTGTGTGTGTGTGTGTGTGTGTGTGTGTGTGTGTGTGTGTGTGTGTGTGTGTGTGTGTGTGTGTGTGTGTGTGTGTGTGTGTGTGTGTGTGTTTCTGCAGACTGGAGATGCTGCTCCTGATAAGATTCAGTCAGAGGGGAAACACTTGACAGTCGCAAAGACGCTGTCTGAAGAACAATGTGAGTGCACAGTGAACTCTCTCTCTCCTCTCTCTCTATTCTGCTCTCCCTTCTCTCTCTCTGTCTCCCTTCCATCTCTCTCCCCCTCTCGCTCTCTCTCTCTCCTCTCTCTATTTTGCTCTCCCTTCACTCTCTCTCTCCCTCTCTCTCCTCTCTCCCTCCCTCTCTCTCTTCTCTCTCTCTCTTTCTCTCTTATGAGTGCAATCACAATCACAGGGTTTCTCTCTTTGTAACTCCCAACCATACATATTTGCTCACACACTGTCATACAAACACACACTCACTCACACTCTCACTCTCACACACACACACTCACACACATACACATTCACTCACACACTGTCTTAAATGCTCTCCCTCCCCATAGCTTCTGTTGATCATTTGCAATGGAAATGTCTTCTCAGTTTTTGACATTCCACCTAAATTATTCAGACATATTTGGGGCTTTTCCAGCCCTGTGTGGATGCATACATCTGACTCTCATACTCTACAACCATGTTTTCACTCTCTAGTCCTCTCTAGAAGTGATTTAAACAAAAGCCTTTACACTTTGCACTTAGATATATATGTGTGTGTGTGTGTGTGTGTGTGTGTGTGTGTGTGTGTGTGTGTGTGTGTGTGTGTGTGTGTCTGTGTGTGTCCATTCAGAGTTTACGGGATAATGTCTCTAGAGATGAAGTCAGTCCCTTGCAGTTTGATGCACTGTATGGATCTGGGTGTTTGTGTGTGTGGGTGGGTGGAGGGCTGATGTCAACACAATGCTGGTTAGTTTATGGAACAATGCATGTGTGTGTGTGTATGTGTGTCTGTGTGTGTGTGTGTGTGTCGGTGCATGTGTGTGTGTGTGAGAGCAAGTGTTTCTCAGCCCCATACTGTCTGTAATGTATGGAGGTGTGAGGGAGGACTCATGTGTGTGTGTGTGTGTGTGTGAGATCCATTGTTTCTCAGCCCCTTACTGTCTGTAATGTATGGAGGTGTGAGATAGGACTCCGGAGCCTGGCGTTAACAAGGCGTTCTTTCAGCCAGGCCTGCTGATGTCACAGGGGGCAGGGCACATAGAGGTGGCACTGTGCTGCACGCTGCCCTGGCTATGCCACTGGCATGATCTATGCCATCCTCTGTCTCTCACAGCCAACCCCCCACACACCCACCCACGCTCATACACATATACACACACACATACACACAAACATACACACACACACACACACACACTCATACACACACACACATACACACGCACACACACATACACACAGACACACACATACATACAGACACGCACACACAGATACATACAGACACACACACACACACGCCCTCCAAAAGCCTTTACCATGTCCGCAGTAGTGCCAATGAATAGAAAATCTAATTTTGATCGTCAGACACATGGAGATTAGCTAATCAAATGATTCTATTTCTACATCAAGGGCGTAATCGATCGGAAACCCCAGTGGCTCTCTGGGTTTGTCTGATAGCCTGTACCTGACGGTAAAGCCAGCAACCTTAAGCAGGGTAAATACTCCTATTCACTTCACTGGGGCAGTTAAACAGGGTAAATAGGCCTACTCACTTCACTGGGGCAGTTAAACAGGGTAAATAGGCCTACTCACTTCACTGGGGCAGTTAAGCAGGGTAAATAAGCCTACTCACTTCACTGGGGCAGTTAAGCAGGGTAAATAGGCAAATATTCACTTCACTGGGGCAGTTAAGAAAGGTAAATAGGCAAATATTCACCTCACTGGGGCAGTTAAACAGGGTAAATAGGCCTATTCACTTCACTGGGGCAGTTATGTTCACCTTAACCACATTTTGCTTAATAATAATCTTATAACCGTAAGCTATAACTTGCAGGATAGGTTATGCAAGAAATATGGTTTCACATCGACCTGACTAGCAACAGTAAGCAATGTATTTCTGTTGTCACTTTCTTCTTAGAATGCTTGAAAATTGTGCATTTAAAAGTTAATCTTTAGTTTGTTGTCTTCAGTTTTGTGTCCTTACTTCTTTAGTTTCATGTCCATGGTTGCAAAGCAGGACAATTTGAGAGTTTTTGATTGCATCATATTAGAATAACGTGGTGTCAAGCACGATTGAGCTGCTATGGCAGACGGGTAGGAGTTGGACATTATCTATTCATGTTGAGTAGAGTTGCCATACAAGATGCCCACCCCTGACATCAGGGTCGAGGTCAAACTGATTTGAAGACGAAGATTATATAGGCATTATATAGGATTATATTTGTGTTTGTAACATAGATTGTTACTGAAAGATGCGCCATTCTGTTTTGAAAATGTCTGGTAAAATAATTTTTTTCCAGACAGCGGGCTGACAAGAAAGAATTCTAGCGGAAACCCTAACACAGATGTGCATGTTCTCTCTCTGTCTCTCTCTCACACACACGCACGCATACACACACACACACACACACACACACACACACACACACACACACACACACACACACACACTCACACACACGCACGCATACACACACACACACACACACACACACAAACTGTGTGTGTGTGTGTACTGTGTGTGTGTATGCATGAGCACACAAACTGAAGAGCTATTGTAACAAGAGCACTTTGTAGCGTAGCACATACTGTCACAATGCAGAGAGAAGAAGACACTCAGGAACACATGACCTCTGATGGGTCTTAACAGAGAGCGCTGTATCACAGACACATGCACATCATATCACACAAACAGCCATGAGCGTCCATGTTCATAACCTACGACAAAACAAACACATCGGAGGGTCATTCATCTCGTGGAATGCTCTTTGGCGCAAACAGACGCATGGTTTAGAAGTGCATGGCGAAGGTTAATACCTGAACAGAGTTAAAGAGAGATCAGTCGTTCAGTAGTTCAGTCGTTCAGTCGTTTAGTAGTTTAGTAGTTCAGTCGTTCAGTAGTTTAGTAGTTCAGTCGTTCAGTCGTTCAGTCGTTTAGTCGTTCAGTAGTTTAGTAGTTCAGTCGTTCAGTAGTTTAGTAGTTCAGTCGTTCAGTCGTTCAGTAGTTTAGTAGTTCAGTCGTTCAGTCGTTCAGTCGCTCAGTAGTTTAGTAATTCAGTAGTTTAGTAGTTCAGTAGTCAATCATGTAAGAGAGTGATCAGTGATGTTTGTTCCACTCCCTTCTTTAAAGTGGACTAGTTTGTTAGTGTGACACTAAAGCACCAGTCTGGAGATGTACGAGTGTTATGTGACTGTGTGTGTGTGTGTGTGTGTGTGTGTGTGTCTGGAGTCTGGAGATGTACGAGTGTGTTATGTGTCATGTGTTCTGGGAGAATGGCTATGATTGAAGGAGATGAAGGCATATGCAGGAGGAGTGTGGGTGTGTGTTTGTGCGTGTGTGTGTGTGAGTGTGTGTTTGCGTGTGTCTGGAGTCTGGAGATGTACGAGTGTGTTATGTGACATGTGTTCTGGTAGACTGGCTATGATTGAAGGAGCTAAAGGCATATGCAGGAGTGGAGTGTGTGTGTGTGTGTGTGGGTCTGGAGATGTAAGAGTGTGTTATGTGAAATGTGGTTTGGTAGACTGGCTATGATTGAAGGAGCTGAAGGCTTATGTAGGAGTGGAGTCTGTGTGTGTGTGTGTGTGTGTGTGTGTGTGTGTGTGTGTCTGGAGTCTGGAGATGGAAGAGTGTGTTGTGTGACATGTGTTCTGGGAGAATGGCTATGATTGAAGGAGCTGAAGACGTATGCAGGAGTGGAGTCTGTGTGTGTGTGTGTGTGTGTGTGTGTGTGTGTGTGTGTGTGTGTGTGTGTGTGTGTGTGTGTGTGTGTGTCTGGAGTCTGCAGATGGAAGAGTGTGTTGTGTGACATGTGTTCCTGTGCCCCAGTTGACCAGGTGAAGTTTGGCTTTCCACGGAGGAAAGAGATGGAGCCCTACCCCGACCTGGTGAGTGCTGCCTCTGTGCGTCCCCTTCCACTCTAATACATATGTGATATAATAATACATATATGATGTGTGTCCCCTTCCAAAAGAAATGCACTCTAATACATATATAATAATATAATCATACATATATGTTGTGTGTCCTCTTCCAAAGAAAATGCACTCTAATTGGTTTCTTATTTAGGGTTCTTATGACGACTGGAGCATCTCTGGAGATGAGGCTGAATCACCGTAAGATGATCTAATCTATGCTTTTGACTGACAGATTTACACGATTACAGTTTGTAAACAAGCATGCAGTCTATGGGCCCACAGACTAAACTAGATCATATTTACTAACATGGTCTTTAGGTCTTCTTGCTCTTAAGTATAACCTTAAAAGAGTTTTAAGTAGGACTTTCCCAAAGACTTTCCATGTTACCTAGAGCATAGTGCTCCCCATAGATATAGAAATGTAGATACCTCATTGGCCGCTGATGTATGTGACGCTACGTTTTTTATATCTATGGTGCTCCCTATACATTGACGCCATGTCTCTGGGTGACCTGATTCCTATTTCCGATTCTGATTCTGATTCTGTCCCTGGTTAACCTAGTTCTGATTCTGTACTGAAACTGTGGTGGTGGAACTAGACTCGCTGATTTGCTGACAGTACAGTGACATTTGCTGGTGTGATGAGAACAGGCGGTCCCATTGAGAGATAAACATCTGTGCTTCCTACCACAGGAGTCTGCTGGAATGTGTGGAGGAGGCCCTGCAGCAGAGGTAGGCAACTGGCTCCTAGTTGGCTCTGGCCGCACGCCATTCTGGCTCAAATGGAGCAGCAGTTGCACAAAAATAGGAGATTTTTCAGTGCAACCAAGTGCTTTGTGTTTATGTGTTATTTTGACTCCCGACCGGCTCCAGCCACATGCCATTCCAGCTCAACTGGAGCAATAGCTACGCCAAAATAGAAGCCTTTTCAGTGCAACCAATTGCTTTGTTTTTATACTGCATGTTTTTTTAATCAGTGTATTTACATGTTTTTAATCAGACATCGCTAATGACTCTCTCTCTCTCTCTTTCTCTCTCTCTCTCTATTTCTGTCTCTCATCTCCCTCCCTCCCTTTCTCTATTTCTCTCTCTCCCTCGCAGGAGTCTGACCATTAAGAGAGTGTTGTCCTCTGAGGTATGTTCAGCCCTCTATGACAGCTCTGTTCAGGATGACACTAATGCGTCTCTGATGCCATAAACCAGAATAGTTGATCTGAGGGTAAATTTGAGGGGATAAAATGACTGATCCTATCATTGTGACAGTCTAAGTTTGACCCCAGCTTGTGTGAATGTGTACTACTGACAATGCACATGTGTACCACTGATGATGAAGTGTATTACTGCTAATTCCTAATTGGATGTGGATGTATAGAGCCTGTTATATGTAGTGTGAGTGTGTGACTGGTGGTATTTGCGTGCATGTGTGTGTATAACTGATGATATTAACGTGAGCGTGTATGACTTAATGATACCCATATGGAAGTATTAGTGTGATTGATGATAGGTATGTAATGTCATGTTCATGTTAGTATGTGTTTGCTGATGTATGTGAGTGGATACGGCCATTGATAATCCTCTGAATGTGTTTACTCTTATGAAATGGGGTAAAGGTAGTTTAAGAGGCAGGAGGCTGTGTGTGAGTGTGTGTGTGTGTGTGTGTGTGTGTGTGTGTGTGTGTGTGTGTGTGTGTGTGTGTGTGTGTGTGTGTGTTCTTGTGTAGTGGGGTAGAGGTCTTAGTGACAGTAGGCTATTTAACTGTTGACATGTGTGTGTTCTTTTGTAGTGGGGTAAGGGTGGTTTCAGGTGGAGTGGGCTGTTTAATTGTTGATATGTGTGTGTGTTTACGTGTGTGTGCTCATGTGTAGTGGGGTAAGGGTGGTTTCAGACTCAGTGTGCTAATTGCTTGTTGATGTGTGTGTTTATGTGTGTGTGCTGGTGTGTAGTGGGGTAAGGGTAGTTTCAGACTCAGTGTGCTGTTGCCTTGTTGATGTGTGTGTTTATGTGTGTGTGTTAATGTGTGTGTGCTGGTGTGTAGTGGGGTAAGGGTAGTTTCAGACTCAGTGTGCTATTTGCTTGTTGATGTGTGTGTTTATGTGTGTGTGTTTATGTGTAGTGGGGTAAGGGTGGTATCAGGCGGAGTGGGCTGTTCAACCCCCCCCCTGCATCCAGCACCGCGTCTCTCCCCGCCATAGGCTCCTACCCCCCCACCCTGGAGGACAGAGACCTCACACTCAAAGCCAGCGCCACTATGGGCCTTGACGCCACCCTCAGGCCACTCTCAGGTACTACACGCTGTGACGCACCGGCTCAAAGTACGCAACATGAATTGGGAGACCACGCACAATTTCAATAATAATAACTTAATTTAATAAAGATTAGTATAAGGTTTAACACAGACTAGCAAAAATGCAAAGGTAAAGCATTAAAGATTAGATAAGTGTGGTGTACGTCAGTGTAAAGGAATAACCAAAAATGTGGTGTGGATCAGTATAGGAGAAACCAACAAAACACAACAGAAGCCAGAAGCCGCGAGGAGGAGAGAGAGACCGCCATGTTGGAATCCTAGCCCTTTTATCCTCCAGCCAATCACGCGCACCTGATCAGAAACAAGGGACAAAACCAATATTCCCATCTACCCGTGGGCGGGGTTAGCTGGGCCGTCACATATCCCCCCCCTTAAAACAGAAGCCCACCGAGATGGGATTCTGTCATTTAGCATACATCCAAATAACCTTCAACTAAAGCCCACAAATATAAACCCTCAAATATGACAAAACACTTTATTCACCATCCTCAGTCAAACTGTCACATCCACTCTGACACACACACACACGCACACACACATACACATGCACACACACGCACATACATGCACACACACATACACACGCATACATATACACACACACACACACATCCGCACACGCACAAGCACACACGCACGCAGTACACACACACACACACACACACACATGCACCCACACACACACACACGAACACAAACACAAATACACACGCGCACACACATACACACACACACACACACACACACAGCAGTTTTCACTGTCAGGTATTATTTATGATGTATGTTATAAATAAGCAAGTCACCGAGTTCAAGTCAAACATTATTTATAATTTATAATGCGTTTTTAAATGAATAAATTGCTCTGCAGTTAACCAATTAAGTTCAGTTTAATTAGTGTTCTTACAAGAGTCAAAATTAGTAACATGTGTTTTAATCAACAACAAATGGTGACCAGATTGCTTCACAGTAAGGCCCAATCTTTTTTAGAATATAAATATGTGGCTTATTTTTGGCCATGGAATGTAGTCACATATACAGTACCAGTCAAAAGTTTGGACACACCTTTAATTTTTTTGAGAAGTTTTTTCTTTACTTTTATTATTTTCTACATTGTAGATTAATACTGAAGACATTTAAACTACGAAAGAACACATATGGAATGATGTACTAAACAAAAAAAGTGTTATCTACCATGTATAAAATAATAAAAGTAAAGAAAAAACTTCTCAAAAAAATTAAAGGTGTGTCCAAACTTTTGACTGGTACTGTATATGTGACTACATTCCATGGCCAAAAATAAGCCACATATTTATATTCTAAAAAAGATTGGGCCTTACTGTGAAGCAATCTGGTCACCATTTGTTGTTGATTAAAACACATGTTACTAATTTTGACATGTTACTAAAATGAGAAGGTGTGTCCAAACTTTTGACTGGTACTGTATATATGACTATATATACAGTATATGTATATTCAATATGACTTGGCATATATATATATATATATATATGCCAAGTCATATTGAATGCAACCCAGTAAATCAGGTCTTTAGACACACCGGAGATCACGTGTATTACCTGCATATCAGTAGTGTATGAGGCACATGTCATATCTGAAAAGCATGTCACTTTTCAAAGCGGGGATGTACTGTGGAGTTATTGGTGCAGTCTGTGATTCTAAACCAATACAGTTTTTGTCAGATAAGGCGTATTTCTCCCCACAGTCCCCTAGCTGTCTGTTCTGTGTTTGCGCTCAGAAGAACTCTAGTGTTTGTACACAGTCCTGTAAATGGGAAACAAGCAGAGTTGTCTATCAACGATGTTGCGTCAGCAGCAGTGAATTTAGGGGTGTATTGAAGTGGCTGTTGTGTTCAGATATCAACCATCTTTCTACAGAAACACGGACTGCACCTTTTAAGTAGTGTTTAAAGTTCTCGTTTTCTACACAGTCCTGTCAAGGTGCTCGGCTAGTCAGGATGTCCGAGACTGGTGCAGTGACCCCGACCTGCCTGAAGGGGGCGATATACAGGAGGAGGAGAGCTCGGAGCACGGTACCTCCCCCCCCAAAGACACCGGCCTCTCCCCAGAATGGAGCACTCTGAGGCGGAAGAAAGAGGAGTCGGTGAGTGGACCCTGGTCCGGTCCAGTGTCTGTCTGGGATGGGCCTTGTCACCGGGGACAGCAGTGTGCTCCAGTGTATTTTGTTGAGGGCTAATTCATTCTGCTGTTTAGGTCATGTTGGCGTGTTGCGTATGGCGTGATGAAAAAGTAACACATTACATCAATTTCAATTGAGTTGACGCTAATTTACACTAAAACTGGAATTTGAGGACTTGTTTCCGTAACAAAGCAACACAAACTAATGTTTTCTCCCATATCTCATTTGTTCCCTC